>NC_052478.1:17248092-17416598 GCF_009730915.1 Dioscorea cayenensis subsp. rotundata
CACGTGGCCTTGGACACCGCCGGCTTATACTGGCCTTGACCACATAATGCTCTGTAAGCTCTCTGTGGGGTCAGAGCTCCAGGATAATCCATCGGTAACTAAGAGTACTCCTCAGTGTCTGTAAATGCCTCCTCATACAAGTTGAGCCAAACTGAAAACTGAGTGTTACTTAGACTATAGTGATGTCCAAGTGCTCTGAGCTGAACTACGTCGAGGTCATCGAATGTCGCATATGATCTATCGAATTCGAACGTCGAATCCATCTTTTCCCCAACTTGAGAGAGGGCGGCGGCTAGGGTTTTGAGAGGTATTGGCTAGAGCTTTGGAGAGGTTCCACGGCTCCGACATCGTGCGCTGTTTGGAAGAATTTTAGTGGGAGAGCTTCTGTCGGCACTGATCCGACGAGGTGTATCCTAGACCGGATAAAGGGTCCCTTGCGACGAGTAGAGGACTCTCCACAAGACCATCGCCATGACTAACGAGGGGGTTTTTTCTATGGATGCTTTGTTTAAACATTCGATTTCATTGATTGTATCTAGCTCCATGGAGAGCTAAACCCCTTGTGGGTACTTGGGTATTTGTGAACCCTAGGATGTATTTGTTTCATTGAACCTCTTTATTATGCTTTCAATTAATTGATGTTTATTGTGAGTTCCAATCTTGGAGACTTGATTGTTTGAATACTCCCCTAGAGTGACATTAGGGTTGAGATTTCTTGTTGGTAACTCTTGTGAGTGAGTGACACACCATGAGAGTTAGACAAAGCTAGATTGGAGAGGGTTGAGAGGGTGAGTCGAGAGGTAGCGGAGCATCCCCTTTCCCCTCCAGTGTGATCTATCTTACTTCCACGTTTCACGAGTTATTTGCGGTCATAGTAGAGTGAATGGGCTAAGGGATGACCTTCCACTGAGGCTTAGTTGCGAGTGCAATGGAGTGAAGCGTTGAGGTAATTTTAGCACCTAGGGCTTAATTGTGGCTAGGGATCTTTCCCTTGGACTAAAGGGTTAGGTCTATGCATAGGAGTAGGATTTATCACTTGGAATCCCTAGAGCTCATTGAAATCTATGCGAGTGCGAGATTGAGAGGTTATTCAATCTTTCCGCCGGGACATGTATAGAGCTAGGCATGGTTGACCTTAGATTTGGGATCATGTAATTATGGATTTCCATGACTCATTATTACATCAATTAGGAAGTATAATAGAGGGTTCTTGCACTTGAAACAATTGCCCTAGGCGGATCAATATCCGGGTACCCATCTTTATCGATTGCCTTACCTTCTCCTTTACTTGTGCCGTCTATCTTGTTGTTTTTATTTTCATTATTTCATATTTTGTCACACTTATCACTATTGATCTTCCACATTAGTTAAGAAACAACTCAAGTGTCTTTATTCCCTACTCTCTGTGGATACGATACCCACTCATCTGGGATTATTACTTTGACACCCGTGCACTTGTGGTTTACACGCATATTCAGACGTGTCACATTCCTTTGACGGGGAAAGCATCATTCGGCACATTTTCTACCTCTTCCTCCACTATTTCATCCAGGGAGTGTCATTTATGCTTATCTTTTGTGTCATTTTCTACCTTGGGGGGTTTTATCATGTATTTTGGATGATTACTTGTTAATTCCATGCTTGGGTAATTTTGAGATTTAATCCATTGTTTTCATGCTAAGTGCTACACTAAGAAGAAATCCGTAGCTCTTTTATGAGTGATGCATGTAGATGTGACTTGCTCGCATGCATTATATCATGAATGGATTAGAAGGAGATACTTGTATCATCACGCTGAGAAATTGGGTGTTGGTAGCCCTCCATGTTAGGTTAAGCCAAAGAAGAGTAGGTTTATTCCTATTTGAGATTTCCTTGTGCTTAATGCAATCGTAGTAATGTGGATTTAGAAGAAATTCCTATCTTAGGCATGTTTTAGTTTTAATTGCACCTAGTAAAGTAAATTCCATCACTTGAGATCTTAGGCTATAGATAATAGCTCGAGAAGGAGTAGTAGGAGATCCTTAGCCCCGTGGAATACGATCCTCGTGTCTTCGCACGAGTTATTACTTGGCGATCACGTACACTTGCGGGGAAGTAATCAAGTTTTTGGTGCCATTGCCAAGGACTCTTTAAGGAATTCTAGGAAACTTTTAGACTATTACTCTAGCCATTTCACTATTTACTCATTTTTATCATTAATTTTCTTTTCCTTTAATCTGAACTTTCTACCATTTTTCTTGGTTTTGCAAGGTACTGTGCATGACACGTTCAAATCCATCGACCTTGATTACACCGGATAGTGAGATTGAAAGAACTTTGCATCGGAGACTGAGAGAAGTTGGTGAAGGGTTGGGTACACAAAACATTGAAATTGAGGATAGAGAGTCTTCAATCATGGCCGAAGAGCGACGCACTTTATCCGAATATGAAAGACCTCAATTCACGGGTAGACATGGCCACGGTTCAGGAACCGCCGGTTACGGTTCCTGAACCGTCGGTTCCGGTTCAAGGAAACCGAACCGCCTAGGCAAGGTTCTTGGCGGTTCGGTTCCGGTTCTGGTGGTTTGGTTCAACGGTTCCAGTTTGACGGTTCATACGGTTCGGTTTTTTTTTAACTAAATAATTCAATAATTCAAATTAATTAACACAAAAATACAAGAATTAATTTAATAGTAATATAAGCCCTTTGCAATCATAGATTTAACTAAGCACTTTGCATTTAATGATAGTAGGTTAAGTTAGTAGGTATACGGTATACCCAAGGTTTCAATGTTTTATTTATTTTGTTGTTCTTATTTTTATTGTTCATGTATGTTATTTGTTTTTCTTTAGGAATTGTTTTTATTTTTTTTTTCTTTTTTCTTTTTGATTTCTAGTATACTTATATAAGTTGCATAGTTTACAAATTGAAAATCTTGGGAGTTTTATCTATATATTGGAATATCTATATATATATATATATATCTTTAAATGATCAACAAAATCAGGCAAATTGATATATATATACACATATATATTCATGTTTATTTTTATTTTTATTTATTTATATATTTTTTTAATGATTCAAATGTTTTTACGTGAGAGCATTTTTACTCAAGTATGTTTTTCATTTATATAAAAATAAATATAATTTAATATGAACTACGTTAATTTTGTAAGTTTCAAAACGGAAGATATATAAAGTCTAGTCTTTGTTTTTTATATTAAATTATAAAAATAATATGGAAATCTACTAAAGAATTGAATATTTAAGTACTTCTCGTTAATTAAATTGTTTTAATAAATCCACATTTAATTTGTAACTAATAATTTGTGGCATAATCAATTAATTATAACTTATCCTCTTGCATGAGTAACAAAGTTTCGCATGGCACAGTACATATAAGTTGGACGAATGTCACAAATCAGACCTAATCGGCTAATCAAGTATTCAGAATCAGACCTAATCAATAATCAATTTGGTTAATATGTTTAATTAATTATTTAAAATATCTTTAAACATGCAATTACTTAATTAATTACTAATTAATGATATTAACAAAATAAAAACCTAATCATAAATGACGTTATTTATATAGTATGACATTATTCATATTATATTTATATAATATAATATGAACTTTTGGTTTGAACCTTTGGTTGAACCGTATGTGGAACTGCCGATTGAATTGCATATGGAACCGCCGGTTGGAACCGCCGGTTCCACGATTTTTAAATTTTGAAACCGGAACCGAACCTTATATGAAGGTTCCGGTTCCGGTTTTAGGACGGTTACGGTTTTTTCGGTTCCGGTTTCGGTTTTTGGCGGTTCAGTTCCGGTTCGGTTCCACGGTTTCGGTTCAAATGGCCATGTCTATTCACGGGTGATGAGTTTAGTGTTCAAGCACCATCCGTGGCATCCAACAAATTTGAAATTAAAGCAAGTACAATCGGCATGGTCCAGAACTTGGTTCAATTCAATGGTCTTGCAAATGAGGATGCACTTGACCATCTTTCCCGGTTCCTCCAAATTTGCTCTACATTCAAGATTAATGGGGTGTCGGACGATGCTATCTGTTTGAGGCTATTTCCATTCAGTTTGAGAGATGGGGCATATCATTGGCTTACATGATTATCTCTGGGATCTATAAAAATATGTAAGGATATGGATGAGAAGTTCCTTGGGAGGTATTTTCTGCCAAGCAAAGCGGCCAAGTTGAGATAAGAAATTTTGGCCTTTAAACAAGGGGAGTCCAAAACATTGTTTGAAGCCTGTGAAAGATTCAAGGATATCCTTAGAAGGTGCCTCCATCACGGTTTTACCTCATGGATGCGGATACAAATCATTTACAACGGGCTGAATTATGCTACTCACAAACTCATTGATGCCGCAGTGGGTGGTTCCCTTAGCAACAAGTATCCTGACGAGGACGAGCAATTAGTTGAGTCTATGGTGAGCAATGAATAATATTGGGCCTCAAGAGGATCTTCACAAAAGACTGCTGGGCTTTATGAGATGAGTAGCAATGATGCCTTGGCCACAAAGGTTGATGTGTTAACTCAAAAGCTTAATCTTCTTATGGGCAGTAGTTCGAGGCCAGAATCAGTGTTGAGTTGTAGCACTTGCGGTGGTGGGCATGGTGCAGCCCAATGTCCTATTGCTAGCTCCTCTGTGTTTCCATTGAGAATGTTGACTATATTGGGGGGCAACGAAATCAAGGGAACCCATACAGCTCAACTTACAATCCGGGGTGGAAGAACCACCCAAATTTTTCATGGAACCAAGGCCAACAACAAAGAGGTGCACCACCTCAAGGATCTTTATTTCAACAATCGGCCTTTGAGAAGAAATTTACTACTGAAGAGGTCCTTGCCAAGTTCATGCTCAATACTAATAACATGTTTAATAGCTTAACTAGTAGTATGGATGCACAATTTGGCAAGGTGAATGCTCAGCTCACTAATAAGTGCTTGAGTAGACATATTTCTATATATGTTTTACATGCATTAAGCATCATTTTTATCATGGTTTATGTCTCATATTGTGTATTTGGTGTTCTTTTATGCATATAGGTTGTGAATGGCTTGAAGAGTAAAAAGGAAGTAAAGATAGGCTATAAAGACACAATGTTGGGAGTTCTTGTTCAATTCAAGGACCAAGACACGAGAGGAGTTCATGAACGTTGAGATGTGTGCCAACTTCCAAGAAGATTCAAGTCAATTCACTAGTTGGAAGGACACAAAGGCAGCCACATCTTCATGTTCCTTCTCTTTGTGAAGATTGCAAGACCTCTTAAATATACGTCGATGAAGAAAAGTCTTATATTCTACCACATGTGCTCGGCCATGTGGCCTCAAGAGGAGAGTGTTTGGACCGCGATTATGGAGAGTACTGTAGTGAAATCATGTAGCATTTTACTGTAGCTAGGTACTATAGCAGAATTACTGTTCGGGCGCTCGCGTGGAAATTCTTGTAGTCCATGCAGGCGCGTGGAAAATCCACATGGGCGCGTGGGGCACGTGACAGACGCGGTCGAAGGCCTATAAATAGCCATTTTGCCCTATTCTTTCTTATCTTTTGTGCGGCTCTTGAGGGGTGAGACGGCTAGAGTTTGGAGAGAAGGTCTTTGCGTCTTGGGAGGCGCTTTGTCACCAACTTTGATCAATTCCTCCTCCGTCATAGCATCAAGGAAGCCACCGGTGAACCTAGCTTCGGAGAGGGTCCTTCAAGACGTCGAAGCTCTCCATGAAGGCCATCAGTTCATATAAAAGGGGGTTTATTTTATGGTTTTAATGTACTTTCATTCATTGATGGTGTGTTTTGTATGTTGCTCCATGGAGAACTAAAACCCTAGAGGGTATTTGGGCTTGTGAACCCTAGGATTCTCATCTGATAAACGCCTAAATGTACATATTTTTTACGTATTAATATTGTATTACTTGTGTATATTTTAATGAATTGATGTCCGTTTATGTGTAATTTGGTTATTTCGTTGTTGCAGATCTTAAAAGAGCCGAACAAAGCTCAAAAATGCAAATTTGATGAATTCGACACCAAAAACAACATTTCGGGGTCCCAGCACTGTAGCGTTATTGTAGCTGATCACTATTCATGCTGCGGGCATTTGGCTGTGAGCTTCACGGGCTCCATGCGCCCGCATGGGTGCCTGTGAGGTTTGCTGGAATTTCACAACCCTCGGTTACTGTAGTATAAACACTGTAGCATAAATACTGTAACACCGACATATTTTCTGGGCGAAACGGCAGTGAGCTTCACGGGCTCCATGCGCCCGCATGGAGCCCGCATGGACCTGATGGTATATATTTCGGGCTGAACTTTTAGGGCAAGGGGAGAGGTTTTTGGAAGAGGCTTTTGGGGGGAGTTCTTGGAGCCGACTTCCACCAGTCCAAAGGAGGCAAGATTACACGTTTTGGAGAAGGGGAATCCAAGGGAGAAGCTTGGTTTGGCCAGATCTTCATCGATATCTTCTTTGGGAGCTTGTAGACGACAAGGGAAGCAACCCCGTTCGCGGCGTCTGTGGAAGCTTTCCACCTCACTTGGCTTGTCATCTCACTTCTATTGTTTGAGGGAGTTTTCTTATGCCATTTGTAGTTGTTTTCATGGACCTATTATTTGTATTTGTTTGCATGGACGAGTAGACCCCAAGGTCACCGGATGCCGGTGAACCTTTGGGTGAACTTGTGTATTTGGATGATCTAGTTTTGTTTATTGCAATTGTTGTGTGTTTGTGATTCATTCTTGGTGCATTCGATGTGTTGCTTACATGAGGACTCTGTAAACCAACTCCTAGGTTGTACTTGGTAGCGTGACCATCGCCCTTGTACTAGACACACCAAGTTTGAAAGGGATTCATGTACGAATACGCCGTGACCATCGGGTATTTTGTACCCCTCCAACATTAGGGCTAGACCAAGTCGTGTTCCGGCTCTAATTAGGGATTTCCCCCTTTGTTAATGCAATCGTATGAGGATTTGATCGGAAGAAATTCCGTATCAATACTTATACCGGATTAGGGGTCAGTTGCCGTGACCATCGGGTTGATCTAATTTAGGAAATCTCTAGGTCCAAACCTTAATTGCTTGACACTCTTAGCATCCTTTACACTTTAGTAACCCCTAGGGAATCCGCATCCGTGACCATTTCTTTCCCCTGATTTTATATCCTTGCCTTATTTTAGACTCCACTTGTAGTTCTTTCTTTTTAATTAATAGATTAGAGAAACCCTTCGAATCCTTCGGCTAGACAATACGCAAAGAGGAAGTAAGGGTAGATCCTTGGGCCCAGGGAATACGACCCTTTCGTGCTCGCACGAGAGGTATTACTTGACGACTCTGTGCACTTGCAGATCTCGCATCATCATCTTTTGTGGATTTGCTTTGTGTTTGTATTTAATCCGAGTTTGATTAAGTTTCATTCTTGATTGTTTAATGCTTGCTTGCCTTATTGATCTTGTGGTTATTTGGTTTGCATGATTTGTTGCCTTGGTGGGAGAGAGATCTCCATTAGGGTTAGAACCTCAAGATTGAAGAGGATTGAGAGGGTGAGTCATGAGATAGAGAAGTATCCCCTTTCCCCTTCGATTGATGTATTCTATCTCCATTTCCTAGACTCTATGCAACCATAATTGGTGGGAGGCATGAGATTGCTCAATTTCTCCGCCGGGACCATGTAGGGTGTTAGGATCCTTCACCGGGAATTAGGGTTGGATCAATCTTTAGAAATCGGTTACACCTTTCGGAATCCCTAGAGTGCTTTGCAGTCATATGTGGTGTGAGGTGTTGAGATTGAGCGATTTTTCCACCGGGACCTCGTAGGGGGTTAGTATTTGTGATTTGGAGACAGATCCGATTATATTTGGATTTCTGCGACTTAACATACTCATCATAGAAACACTTTGCATATCTGGTACCTAATACCTGAATCCTAGGGGGATCATTGCCCGAATATCCCAATTTTACTGATTGAGATCTTTCTCTATTTACCCTTTCATATTCATCTCTGGTATTCATTTCTTTGCACATTAGATCACCACACTATCCCATTGTCATTAGACTAGAGAGCAAAGGAGAAGTTAGTACCAGTAGCCCTGTTCCCTATGGATTCGACTAGCCGACTCACCCGGTAATTATTACTTCGACACCCGTGCACTTGCGGTATACACTCATATTTTGACGTGTCAAGTTTTTGGCACCGTTGTTGGGGAATAGGATACTGGGAATGCTAGGACTTTGTTGCTCTAACCATTTATCCATTTTTCATTTTATTTTTCTATTCCACACTTTCCTTTTCTTCCATCATTCTCATCGGTTTTTATTTTGTTTTCATTTATTTCACTCTATCTTCTTCCACCATTCTATTTTGTTTTATTTTGTCTTATTTACTTTTTCTTGCATGAAACTTGAATAATGATTAATCTAGTTTTAGATTTATATTTTTAGGTTGAAGCTCTCACTAGAAAACCTGATCAAGTTGTCAATGTTCACCAACATCACAATCCATATTGCATCAACTATCATCCAAATCAAAGGAGCTACCCAAATCTCTTGTGGGGTATTGATGGACAACAATGGGAAGCACCTCAGGAAGAATTTCAGATGGATGAGAAGCTTGAAGAGGATGTACTTCAGTTGGAAAGAGTGTTACCGAGATTTATTGAAGCAACCTATGCCCGTTTCCAAAATATTGAGGTCATATTAAGTTGTCATGAGGTCTCCATAAAAAATAGTGAGCATTAATTAAGAGAGATCTTGGACATGCTTGCGAAGGAAAATGAAGAATTTGAACAAGCAAGGCAAGTGTCTCCGGGATATGATAAGGCCATGAGCAACATTGAAGAAGGCGGGTAAATTGAGTACATTGGTGCAGAAAATGAGAAGAAAGAAGATGAATACCATTTTGAGAATTTTGATTGCATGAATGAAGATTGTGCTTATGAGAAAAAAAATTTTCAAGGGGATTTGCTAGTGTCATGTTCCTTCCAAGTTGAAAATACACAAGAAGAAGCAAACCCCAAGGTAATGGAACAAGCATTTTTCTTTGGCATTGATCAACTCCTACAATGCAAGAAAGAGACTTTGGGAAGGGAAGAAGATGTGGGTAGGAGATTGAAGCCATCCAATGACCCACCTGTGCCAAGCTTGGATAATTCCCAACCCAAATTGTTTCCTTGGAGGCCAAAAGTAAGATGGTTGGACTCTCCAACAAATACTTCATCTCGGAAAGTTGATTTTTGGTTTAAAGGAAGTAGCTATGCAATGTCTAGTCGGGAGGAACACACTCTTTTCAAGCCTCCATAAGGCAAGGAAGAGGTACGCCAAGCTTAGTGACGTAAAACAAGCGCTTCTTGGGAGGCAACCCAAGTTTTTAATTGTTTTCTAGCTTAGATTTTTATTTCTATAGTAATAAAGTCACGAGTGTGTGCTTTGATAATTTTTTGTTGGTGTTGAGTTTTCATGGAAAACTTTTTGGTGTTTTAAATTGGTTTTCATATATGTGGCATGGTTTGGCGTGCAATTCATGTTAATAGTTGAAGAACTAGTGTTAATTTGAAGTTTGGAGCTTTGCGTGGACTGTCTGTAGAAATTTTGCAGCTCACACAGTCATGTTGAATTTCCACGCCGCCGTGTACAGTACCCACGTTGGTGTGTAGAATTTCCACACCCCCATGTGGCTTATATGAATATGAGGGGTCAATTTTCATTATCTTCATCACTATAACCCTTCATTTCCCACTTCTCCATCTTCAAGAATCCAAACTTTTGAGCACAAAAACTAAGTTTCTTCAACTCCTTTGAGATTTAAGAGTGTTTTTCCAGCATTTGCATTAAGTTTCTTTCACCTATTTGCTCTGGTAAACTTCATCTTCTCCCATCTTCTCCATGCCCTTATTTTGCCAATCCATGAATTTTTATTGATTTATAAGTGTTGATTTTCATGGAAATCTTGTGGAAACACTCTAAAATGCATGGATAAAAAATATTTGGAAGCGTTGGACCCCAATCATGGCTTCTTGGCCATGGTTGGGCGCCCACGCGCCCTCGTGGGCTGGCCAGGCGCCTGGCTGCGCCCCCATGCAGGCACGCAACCAACCCACATGCCCGAGTGGGCTCACCAGCCGCACGACCTAGTACCACGCGCCCGCGCGGATGGCCCACACGACCACGCGGATGGCCCATGCGACCACGCAGATGGCCTGGCCGAGACCAGAATGCGCCCAAGCGGCTGCGTGGCTTTCCCACACTCCCGCGGGGGCTGGAAAAGTGCCCAATAAGGCTAGAAAAAATTTTGGCTTGCCCTCCACGCCTTCGTGGAGCCTTGTTCTCATCAAATTCATGCTTAACTGACTTCTTTTGAAGCTTTATATGCAGGTATAACACCAAGGATAGAAAAACTTGTTCTGAAATGCTTTAATTTCATACGGGTAACCTTGGATGAGAACATTCTTTTGGCACACCGGCAACACTAGAAGACGACGTCGATGCTTGAAGCATCCCACTCATGAGACTTTAATTTTCTTTACTTTTGGTTTCATTTTTAGTTTTCTTTATTTTATGTTTTAGACTTTAGTTATCTTTGTGCTTCGTTTTATTTGTGCGAGTTTGTGCTTCATTGTTTTACTAATAAGAACTCACACATCTTTCCTTCTTTATTGAGCTTCACTGAACCCCTTGTATACATGCAGATGGTCTTGAGAGTGATGTTGATGGTGTTTTAGTCATAAACACGATCATGTGCGTTGTCACATGGTCGTGTGAGCTTCGTAACCTATACAACAAGACCATGAGCTAGACTTCACCAAACGGTTAATGATGAGTTCAGGGGAGTATTGTTTTAATTGCATTCCCACACACATTTTTCCTTCCATTGATACTATTCGTTATTGTGATTGCATGCGTACATTGAGGGCAATGTACATCTTAAGTGTGGGGGAGGGTTCACCTTATACATGACTTTTACTTGTGTTTTCATGAGCATGCTCTTGTTGCCAATGGAGGTTCACCTTTGGGTTAAGAGTTTAATTCTTAGTTTTTGGAGGTTGTAAACATTAGATTTTATCATGCTCTAGTTTTCATCCAATTTCATTGAATATTTTTGTCCGATTGCTATTTGTGCACTTTTCTCACTCATTAGACCTATGAAGACTCTAGTTCATTGTGTTTGGGACTTTAGTATGCTAGTTTTTATTTGAAAAAAAAATCAGAGGAAAATAAAAAAAATCAGAAAAATTTGAAAGAAAAAAAAAATAAATAAAAAGTTAAAAAAGAATTGGAAATTGTTTGTTGTTTGTACATAGGGGCTGGAAAGAGCTATCGCCCATGATGTATATAGCTACTCTCATAAGTCGGATACTTGTTACGCCCTAATGAGAGAAAGAGCTATCTCATGGGATGTGTGAAAGCTACCATCCTTGGTAGAAAGAGCTACCACCTCGAAAGTGTGAAAGCCACTTGGGAGACATCTTGAGAAAGGGCTACCTTGGAGGTTGTGTGAAGCTAGTACCTATTCTTTTTGTTTATAAATAAGTCCCATGTTAATAAGAACTTAGTAGTGGACATAGTGTTGACATGAGTTGAGTTTTTCACACACACACACACGCATTCGGATTTTATCACTTTCATTTTTGATTGGATTGTTTGTTAGAGCATTGCTTGTTTTGTTTAATGTTTGATTCTCTCCATGACTTTAGAATTTTATTATTGTACTCTTTTGGTGAACCAAAGGCCAAGCACTTCTCTTTTCTTTCAATGAGTTTAATGTTTAATTTTGCCTGAGGACAAGCAAAGACTTAAGTGTGGGGGAGTTTGATAAGTTCTTGAGTAGACAAATTTCTATATATGTTTTACATGCATTGAGCATCATTTTTACCATGGTTTATGTCTCATATTGTGTATTTGGTGTTCTTTTATGCATATAGGTTGTGAATGCCTTGAAGAGTAAAAAGAAAGCAAAGATAGGCTATAAAGAAATAATGTTGGGAGTCTTGTTCAATTCAAGGACAAAGACACGAGAGGAGTTCATGAACGTGGAGATGTGTGCCAACTTTCAAGAAGATTCAAGTCAATTCACTAGTTGGAAGGGCACAAAGGCAGCCACATCTTCGTGTTCCTTCTCTTTGTGAAGATTACAAGACCTCTCAAAGATTCGTCGATAAAGAAAAGTCTTATAGTCTACCACATGGATGTGTGCCCGGCCATGTGGCCTCAAGAGAAGAGTGTTTGGACCGCGATTATGGAGAGTACTGTAGCTAAGTAATGTAGTGAAATACTATAGATTTATACTGTAGCTAAGCACTGTAGCAGAATTACCGTTCACGCGCTCGCATGGAAATTCCTGCAGCCCACTCGGGCGCATGGAAAATCCACATGGGCACATGGGGGTATGTGACAGACGTGGTCTAAGGCTTATAAATAGCCGTTTTGCTTTATTATTTCTTATCTTTTGTGCGGCTCTTGAGTTGTGAGACTTCTAAGGTTTGGAGAGAAGGTCTTTGCGGCTTGGGATGTAAACAACTTTGATCAATTCCTCCTCTGTCATAACATCAAGGAAGCCACTGGTGAACCTAGCTTCGGAGAGGGTCTTTCAAGACGTCGAAGCTCTCCATCAAGGCCATCAATTCATATAAAAGGGGGTTTATATCTATGGTTTAATGTACTTTCATTCACTGATGGTGTGTTTTGTATATTGCTCCATGGAGAACTAAAACCCTAGACTGGTATTTGGGCTTGTGAACCCTAGGATTCTCATCTTGTATGGATTTGCTTTGTGTTTCTATTTAATCCGAGTTTGATTAAGTTTCATTCTTGATTGTTTAATGCTTGCTTGCCTTGTTGATCTTGTGGTTATTTGGTTTGCATGATTTGTTGCCTTGGTGGGAGAGAGATCTCCATTAGGGTTAGAACCTCAAGATTGAAGAGGATTGAGAGGGTTAGTCATGAGATAGAGAAGTATCCTCTTTCCCCTCCGATTGGTGTATTGTATCTCCATTCCCTAGACTCTATGCAACCATATTTGGTGGGAGGCATGAGATTGCTCGATTTCTCCGCCGGGACCTTGTAGGGGGTTAGGATCCTTCACCGGGAATTAGGGTTAGATTAATCTTTAGGAATCGGTTACACCTTTCAGAATCCCTAGAGATTGCTCCATTCCCTAGACTCTATGCAACCATATTTAGTGAGAGGCATGAGATTGCTCGATTTCTCCGCCGGGACCTTGTAGGGGGTTAGGATCCTTCACCGGGAATTAGGGTTGGATTAATCTTTAGGAATCGGTTACACCTTTCGGAATCCCTAGAGTGCTTTGCGGCCATATGTGGTGTGAGGTGTTGAGATTGAGCGATTTCTCCACCGGGACCTCGTAGGGGGCTAGTATCGGTGATCTGGATACATATCCAATTATATTTGGATTTTCGTGACTTAACTTACTCATCATCGAAACACTTTGTATATCTGGTACCTAATACTTGAATCCTAGGGTGATCATTGCCCTAATACCCCAATTTTACTGATTGAGATCATCCTCTATTTTACCCTTGCATATTCATCCCTGGTATTCATTTCTTCACACATTAGATCACTATACTATCCCATTATCATTAGGCTAGAGAATAGAGGAGAAGTTACTACTAGTAGCCATGTTCCTTGTGGATTCGACTGCTTGACTCACCGGGTAATTATTACTTCAACACCCATACACTTGCGGTTTACACGCATATTCAGATGTGTCACTTACTCAGCACACCGAATAGTTTAGTGAGATAGGTTCTGTCTTGAGAAACCTCCAAGCTTTGGTAAAGTCACTTGAGCATCGAGTAGGGGAACTCGTGAAGGCAAATTCTGAACGTCCTCTAGAGTGTCTTCCAAGTAACACGGAAGACAATCCAAGGGAGCACTTGAAGGCCATTGCTCTTAGAAGTGGGAGGCAAGTATAGACAAGGGTCGAAGTTAACCCAAGTGTCAAGAAATGTTGGGTAGCCACCGGGGAAGACCCCAAGCTAGTTGAAGAAAACAGTGAAGACAAAAATCAAGAAAGGAACGACAAGCCGCAACAACAAAGACCAACAAAATCATCCAAGTACAAGCCTCCAATCCCTTATCCAACCAGATTGAAGCATGACAAGGAGGATTTTCACTTAAGAAAATTCATCAACATCTTCAACAACTCCAATTGAACATCCCCATAGTTGAAGCATTGACTCAAAAGTCGAAATATGCCAAGTTTTTAAAAGCGCTCCTCACAAACAAGAGAAAGTTGAATAAAGAGGGCACGGTTGCAGTTACGGGGAATTGCTCGGCCATTCTAGAAAAGAAGCTCCAACAAAAGTTGAAAGATCCGGGAAGCTTCATTATCCCGTGCATACTTGAAGGTGGAGTCCAAGAAAATGCTCTAGCAGACTCGGGGGCTAGCATAAACGTCATGCCCTACACCATGTATTTGAAACTTGGTTTGGATGAGTTAAGGCCCACGAGGATGACCATACAATTGGTGGATCGATCAACAAGGAAACCTTATGGGATTGTTGAAGATGTGATTGTCCGAGTGGACAAATTTGTTTTTCCTGTGGATTTTATCATCATGGACATAGATGAGGATGTGGAGATACCACTGATTCTTGGCCGGCCATTCCTCAGCATCTCGGGTACCCTAATTAATTTGAAAGGAGGGAAGTTAACGCTAAGAGTCAGAGAAGAAGAAGTGGTGTACACTTTGCCGGCTGCTATGAAACATTCTTTAGATCATGATAACACACTTTACTTCAATGATGAAACTGATAGGTTGATTTCTGATTGTGTACAGGAGGTGCTCTCAATCAACCCGTTGGCTGAGTATTTGGGAGAGTTGGAGAATGAAGAACAGGACGAACCTCACTACCATCCTCAATTTTAGAACTTGAAGCAACCAAAAGAGAAGGTATCCTGTACTAGTGCTAAGGAAAAAGAGAAAATGGAATCATTTATGAAGAAAATGTGGAGGGAGATTCATGGGAGAAAAAAAGGTACAAAGCTTCATCACCCCACATCTCAAGGAGGAAAGGTAAGTTTTTAACCCCTCTCTACTCATGAACAATTCGAGGTCTTGTCAATGTAGTCACTGAATTTACCGGGAAGAAACAACACTACTAGGGAAATTGGGGGTGGCTTCAAACCCTTTGAACCCCCATGAGGTAAGGAATGAGGTACGTCAGGCTCGTGACGTTCAACAAGAGCTTCTTGGGAGGCAACCCAAGCATTCGGGGGTGTTTTCTTAAATTTTTTTATTTTTTAGATCATAGTTCATTTCACTTTTTGTATTTCTTAGACTTGTTTGTTTTTGAATAATTTCATGCTCACACACTTGGCACATTGTTCTCATCATTTTAATTGTTGTGTATTTGTGCAACTCCTTGAGAAACTCATGTTTAGGTGTTAATTCATGTGCTAGATCATTGTTTTATTCATTTCATTCATTTTTGGAGAAGTCTTCGACCTTGCCATACCATTTTTACATGATTAGGAGCAGGTTTTCGAAGTTTTGAAGGTTTTTAAAAGCTATACGACCATACTGGGGAGTATGGGAGTCGTTTGAGATGAACACAGAGCAATTCAGAGGCTCTGTGCCATCTCAGACGGGTCTCAGACGTCCGCCATAAGGGACCGTCTTAGATGGCCAGATTTCTAGGCCGAGAGGGGCTTCTCGTCCCCATACGGCCCCCATACGGGTCCGTATGGGGGCCGTATAGGCCGGCCCCTTTATAACCCCGCTCTCTCTCTCTCTCTCTCTCTCTCTCTCTCTCTCTCTCTCTCTCTTCTCTCATCTTTCCACCAAATTTCTCTCTTCTTTCTCCCTCATTTCTTGGCCAAATCTTCTCAGTTTTCCTCCTAAAAATTCTCCCAATCCATTAGATACTTCGATCTATTGGTTTCCCTTGAGTTTAAAGCTTGTTTTCTCAAGATTTCGTCGGTATGCTTTTTCAATGCCCTAGTTTTATCTTTTTCATTTCTTGGGCATTCTTGGAGATTTTGGGTGGGATTTCTTTAGCATTTTGCTTGGTTTGGATGATGTGAATGTCATGGATAAATTTTCATTCAAATTTATGTAAAAGGTTTTTGATTCTATGAATATGGGGGAAACTCTTGCCGCATGAATAGTGACCATATGTCCCCAATACGGCTGTATGACATCAAAAATTCAATTTTTCATTCGTTTCCTCTATCCTTTGCATTTTATTTTGATTTATCTTGTATCCCTATGAGCTTGAACAAGGTGTGTCTTCATTATAGGGATGCCTCACACTAAAAGACTCGCCACCAAGCCCCCAAGAACCATCGCACCCTCATCTACACCCGATGAACCCGTCTTCAAGTTAGCCTATCATCGAGAGAGATATGATAGATTGAAGACAAAGCCATTTTTAACATTGTGCTATGTTGATTGGGGGCTTGTGGAGAACCTTGGGATAGCAAATCAAGTCAAGGAGTGGTTATCACATAATTGTTAGGACAAGCTTTTTGCCATAAATGAGCTACCTTTCGCCAATTAACCTTGGAGGTTTTGAGTACATTCGAGGCACGACAAGATGGACAATCCGTGTGGGATAGGAAATGTATCACCATCCGCTTTCAAGATTTTGGGAAAAAGCGTACTATGCACCACTTGGACTTTGCTAAGTACTTGGGGATCTATGATGATGAGTTTATCAATTCCATGCCCGGTACACATCTTATGCTTGATTTCCCAAGTGAAGTGGGAAGAAGAAACTATTGGGCGACCTTGGCAGGTAGTGATCTGACCCGAAAGACATCGCGCATCACAAACCCAGCACACAGATTTATTCATGCTTTGATTTCTCGTTCTATTTGGGGCGGGCCGATAGCAAGGGGATGGTCACTCAAGCTGATATTAACACGATATATGGCATTTTCGAGCGGTGTCCTACTCATCTTGGCCACCTTGTCGCCGATGCATTTCTTCAGCAGGGCTCGTATACCCGATTGGGATCTATATTTGCTGAGCCCTATGTGACTAGATTGATATGTAGCATGAGTTTATTTGAGCAGACACGAAGTATGACCTTTATAGGAGGTGCAACACCCCTCGAGAAGGCCCACTTATGGCATTGGCTTGGTGGTGAAAGAGCATGCGAGTGACAGACCCACATGTCACCAGGCCACTGGTGAGTCCAGTTAGAGACAGACAGAGCACACAGAGTCAGAGCCTGAGGGTGTGCCTATCTCCACCCCCGGTAGTACATCATTATCTGACTTCGACATGAGAATGAGGAGGATTGAGGGAGAGGTTTGGGTTGTGTGTCAGGAGCAGCGTGAGATTCGTGGCCAGCTTAACCAGATCATTGACGGACTACGCCGACTCAAGGCAGATTTTCACCGTTTCATTACCTCGTACTATGGCTCATCCTCGCACACTATGACCCCTCCTTCTGCCGCAATGCCACCACAAGTGGCAACAGATTTTGATGAGTAGCAGCTTGTTTGAGCATGGACACCTATCATTTACTTTAGTTTGCTTTGTTTTGTGTTTTGTATTTTGTTGAGTTGGCATGGTTCTTACCCTACCGACTTGTGGTGTGAAACTTTATTTTCTTTTCTTTTTTGTGTTTTGTTGACTACTCCCTAGTTTCTCCCTTGTGTTTGTATTGGTAAATTTTTCTGGACTGATGATGTCGCCGTTTTGCCTCGCAGGGCATTGAGGGAATTTGGTGAGCTTTCCTAGTTTTTAATGGAGGTCGGACGAGACATGAATTGCTCACCACACCTTTTGTCACGTCATACCTCACGACGAGTGCAAGTTGAACCGGCGAAGTTCGTTTTCACCCTCCTCTATTATTTGCATTACTTCATCTCGCATGTTTTTCATGATTAGTGTACATTGAGGGCAATGTACAACACTAAGTGTGGGGATGGGTGTATTTCATGTATTAAGACCATTGTTTACATGCTAGTGTTACCTATGATGGCTTTGTTTATTCTTGTAAGATTCTTTTAGCTTGGATTAATGATTGATGTGAGTTACTTGTTTCTATGCTTTATTGAACCATGTTTTACCCCTAGTATTGTCATGTGCACTGAATTTTTTATCGATGTCTTGGGAATAGCCAATGTGACTACTCTAACTCTCATTATGCATAGCACACTACTTTGAGTACTTGGCCTTAGAACACTAAGTTCTATCCTTCAATGTTTTCTTAATAACTTCTAAGTCTTATTGAGCTAATCCTAGTTTTGTGTCATGTAGAGTACTATGAAGATGTGATCTAGGGTGAATGTGAAAAAAAAAATTTGAGTCTTTGTTAGTATTCCTCTGCTATTGAAGCATGAATGCGTCTATCCAAACTATAATCGAGTAGTTGGGGGGTTCTTGTGCCTAACCAGCATGTGCACCCTCTAGAAAGATTTCAAAATGATGTTGGTGCAGTCTACGTTAGTCAGGCTCGAAAAAAAATGAATGATGAAATGAAAATAAAAACCCAAGTGATCTTTTTGAGTACCTACCAAAAGTTTTGAGAAGAAGGTGGATTTAGTTTCGAGCTTTAGAATTAGAAGGATCTTACTTGGCCATTGAAGTAGCACCTAGTAGTTTAAGACTTAGTATTCTTTGTAAGTGGAGTGATTTGTATCTAGAGCTGTACTGATTAAAGTCCTTAGGCTAGACCAGATCAGGGCAAAGGAGATATAAGATTCACTTACACGGCACAGACATATAAGGTGTGGAACAGGATATTTTTAGTATGCTTATTGACTATAACTCAACATCTATGTATCATTATCCATTACTTTTGGAGTCTTATATTTGCTTGACGCCAGAGGTAATGCATTTAGCCACTTTTTTAGTCTCTTTGTTTTTCATGAGTTGATTGCTTGGGGACAAGCAACGCTTAAGTGTGGGGATATTTTGTGCTTAATCGTCTATTATTTGCTTTGTAGGGCATAAGGAAGCCATGGAGAACAAGAAGATATCATTTAGGCGAAAAGAGAAGAAAACAAGAATTTCATACCACTCCCATACTACCCAGTATGGGGGCCGTATGCACTGTAGCAGCGGAATGATTTGGAGTTGTCTGCCCAGATTTCTATACTACCCAGTATACAGGGCAGTATGGAGGCCGTATGCACCCCGTATAAAACACGAATCTAGGGTTTTTGAGTGCTATACGACCACCATACGACCCCTATATGGCCCGTATGTCATGAGGGGGGGGGGGTATAAATACTGACTTTTAGGGCAGAACAAGGGACTTTTCTGGGCATTTTTTGAGAGACCACATGAGAGGCTTTGGGGCGACCTTGGGAAGGAGAAGTAGGGCAAGGAAGCTAGGAGATCATTGAAGGCTAAGGTCCAAGACTCTCAAGGCAAGAAGGCAACATAATTCAAGGGGAGATCTAACACGATTTGAAGGAAGGAGACCCGCAGCTAGAGGAAGCGTCATTCGGCATTCCTTTGATGGGAAAAGCGTCATTCGGCATATTTTCTACCTTCTCCTCCACTATTTTATCTAGGGAGTGTCATTTATGCTTATCTTTTGTGTTTTACTTGATTGTATTGCTTGTTGTGAGATGATGACACACTAGAACCCCAAGGCCACCGGGTGTTGGTGAACCTTGGGGGGTTTTATCATGTATTTTGGATGATTACTTGTTAATTCCATGGTTGGGTAATTTTGAGATTAAATCCACTGTTTTCATGCTAAGTGCTACACTAAGGAGAAATCCGTAGCTCTTTCATGAGTGATGGATGTAGATGTGACTTGCTCGCATGTATTAGATCATGAATGGATTAGAAGGGGATACTTGTATCATCACGCCGAGAAATTGGGTGTTGGTAGCCCTCCATGTTAGGTTAAACCGAAGAAGAGTAGGTTTACTCCTATTTGAGATTTCCTTGTGCTTAATGCAATCGTAGGAATGTTGATTTGGAAGAAATTCCTATCTATGTTTGTATGGGATTAGAGTTCGATCGCCGAGAAATTGGGGTTGTTCTAATCTAGAAATCTCTTGGTCCACTTTACCCTTGCATCTTTTAATCATCATCCATGTTTCATGATAACCCCTCATGGGGATCAACATCCATAGGCCTTTGCATTACATTTAATTTCTTGCTTGCTCATTGCTTGTTCTCTCTAACTTGTTGATAATCTTGTTTTAGTTTTAATTGCACCTAGTAAAGTAAATTCCATCACTTGAGATCATAGGCTAGATAATAGCTCTAGAAGGAGTAATAGGAGATCCTTAGTCCAGTGAAATATGATCCTCGTGTCTTCGCACAAGGTATTACTTGGCGATCCCGTACACTTGCTGGAAAGCAATCTCCTTCTAAGAGTCCTAGAACTGATGCCTTGTCCTTGGGAGAAGATGATAAGTGCTTGTGTGATAAGAATGCAAAGTATTCTTTCCTTATGTTGAGCATTACTTTTATCAGGTTTTTGCGCTAATACTTGTGCATTTGTGTTACTTTCATGCATATAAGGTTGTAAAGCCGAATGTTAAAGAAAGAAGCCAATGTAGATCGTGAACACACACATTTGGAGGAAATCTTGAGAAGAATCAAATGCGAAGACATAAGATGGGTTCAAGATGCGAGAATGTGTGCTAACCTCCTTGTATTCAAGCTAGCATAATGATTTGGAGGGGTGATAAGTGCTTGTGTGATATGAATGCGAATCATTCTATCCTTATGTTGAGCATTACTTTTCTCAGGTTTTTACATTAATATGTGTGTTTTTATGTTACTTTTATGCAGGTATGGTTGTGAGGCTGAGTATGAAGGAAATAGGCAAATGTGGATCATAATGCACCTATTTTGGAGAAGATCTTGTTAAGGTTCAAACGTGAAGACATAGGACAGGTGTGAGATGCAAGAGTGTGTGCCAACCTCCTCGCATTCGAGTGAGTACATCCATTTGGAGGGGCACAAAGGAAGTCACACTCGAGCATTCCATCTTATGCATATAAGAACAGAAGCTCCACCAACATATATATCATTGAAGCAGCAAGTGATTCACGACGTGAACGTGTGCCCGTTTGCGTTACCCCGATGAAAATATGGAATTGGGAAGTTATTCAGGTTGAAGATTGTAGCAAGTACTGTAGCAGCACAGTTCACAGCTGGCCGAGAAACCAGAGAAACAGAGAATCCACACGGGCGTGTGGAAATTATCCACGCCCGTGTGGAAATTCCGCACGGGTGTATCGTCCACGCCCGTGGAGTTGGCTGATTCCAGCCATATTTAAAGCCGATTCAGCCCCGATTTTGGTATTCTTTTCTCCATCTTTTCCCCAACTTGTGAGAGGGCTTCGGCTAGGGTTTCGAGGGGTATTGGCCAAGGTTTTGGAGAGGTTCTACGGCTCTAACATCATGATTCCATTAGGAAGAAGGTTGGTAGGGGAGCTTCGATCGAGGCGTATCCTATACCGGATGAAGGAATCCTTGGACGATGAGTAGAGGACTTTCAACAAGACCATCGACACGACCCTCGAGGGGGTTTGTTTATGGATTCATTGCTTTTACATTCGATTTCTTTGATTGTACTTAGCGCCATGTAGAACTAAACCCCTAGTGGGTACTTGGGTGATTGTGAACCCTAGAATGTATTCGTTTCATTGAACTTCTTTATTATGCTTCCAATAAATTGATGTTTATTGTGAGTTCCAACCTTGAATGCTTGATTGTATGAACATTTCCCCTAGAGTGACACTAGGGTTGAGAGTTCTTGTTGGTAACCTTGTGAGTGAGTGACACACCACGAGCGTTAGACAAAGCTAGGTTGGAGAGGGTTGAGAGGGTGAGTCGAGAGGTACAGGAGCGTCCCCTTTCCCCTCCGATGTGATAGATTCTACCTCCATTCCTCGAGTTCTTTGCGACCATAATAGAGTGAATGGTCTAAGGGATGAACCTCCGCTGGGGCCTATTTGCGCGTGCAGTGGAGTGAAGCGTTGAGGTGATCTTAGTATCTAGGGCTTAATTGTGGTTAGGGACCTTCCGCCTGGACCAAAGGGTTAGGTCTAAATCTAGGAAGAGATTTATCACTTGGAATCCCTAGAGCTCATTGAAACTCTATGCGAGTGCAAGGTGTTGAGATTATTCGATTTCTCCTCCGGGACATGTATAGAGTTAGGCATAGTTGACCTTAGATTTGGGACTATGTATGTAAGGATTTCCACGACTCACCATTGCATCGATTAGGAAGCATAATAGAGGGTTCTTGCACTTGAAACGATTATCCTAGGTGAAGCATTATCCGAGTACCCCATCTTTATCGATTGCCTTGCTTCCTCCTTACTTTTGCTCTCTTACTTGTTGCTTTTAATTCCTGAGAATTGAATCATTATCACACTTATCATTGTTGATACTCCACATAGCTAAGAATCGAATTAAGTGTCTTTATACCCTACTCCCTGTGGATTCGACCCCGCTCACCCGTGCATTTGCGGGATATAAGCAAGGGGACCTTGTCAAGTTTTTGGCGCCGTTGCCGGGGAATAGGCGTTTAGAGATACTTTGCACTTTGTTTTCTTAGCTATTTCACTACACATTCTATTTCATATCTTCTTATTCTATCATCGTTCTGATTTTCTTTTTCCTTATTTTTGGTGCAGTTCCAGGTGATGGATGATGTCGTCAAATTGAGAGCCTTCCCATTTTCCTTAAAGGGGAATGCGAAGCAGTGGCTACACTCATTACCTATAGCATCAATCACTACATGGGAGGAGATGGTAGAAGCTTTTCTAGCCCGTTATTTCCCTCCCGGAAAATCAGCAAAGCTTAGGAATGAGATATCATCCTTTATGTAGTTGGAATTGGAGTCTCTACTTGAGACATGGGAAAGGTTCAAGGAACTCCCGCAAAAGTGTCCGCAACACGGATTCCCAGAGTGGATGATTGTTCAAACCTTCTACAATGGTTTGAACCCTAGTACAAGGCAACTCTTGGATACAGCGGTAGGAGGTACCTTAGGTAGCAAAACCCCCGATGAAGCACGTCGATTGATTGAAGAAATGGGGTTAAATAGCTACCAGTGGAATGCTAGGGAGAAGAAAAAGGTGGCCAGTCTCCATGAAATTGATGCGGTAACTTTATTGGCGGCCCAAGTGGAGAGTTTGAGTAAGAAGCTAGATCTTATAGGTTCGAATAGAGTTACGGCCGTGACCAATTGCACCGGTTGTGGTGGAGGACATGCTCCCTCCGATTGCTCAATCGTCATTGGTGATGTTTCTTCAGTTGAGAATGTTGACTTTGTAGGTAATGGAATGAGACCTCAAGGGAATCCATACAACAACACCTACAATTTAGGTTGGAAGAATCATCCCAACTTTTCATGGAGTAATCAAGGACCACAGAAGACCATGGGGCCATCGGGGTTCCAACAACAACAACAAGCCCCTCAAGTGGAAAACAGAATTTCAGGCTTGGAAACCCGAATGACAGATTTAGAGAAGCACTTGGCTAAATTTCTTCAATCAGCAAACACAAGGTTTGAATCAGTCGAGGCTACACTTCTCAATCACACAGCCTCCTTGTACAATCTTGAAAATCTAGTGGGGCAAATTGTGAAGTCTCTCTCCAAAAGGCTACATGGGAGTTTACCAAGCAACACGGAAACCAACCCGAGAGAACATGTGAAGGCGATCGCTTTGAGAAGTGGTCGTGAGGTTGAAGGGAGGCTTCCGAGTGAGAAGCCGAAAGAACACGCACCCGAGGTTGTAGAGGTTGAGAAGAGAGCAAACAAAGAGAAAGAGGTGGCACCCCCACCTTTCAAGCCAAGAATCCCTTATCCCTCTACATTGAAGAATGACCAAGAGGATGAATAGTATAAGAAGTTCCTGAGTTTGTTCAAGCAACTCCACATCAACATTCCTTTTGTTGAGGCTTTGGCTCTAATACCTAAGTATGCGAAGTTCCTGAAAGACCTATTGACCAAGAAGAGAAAATTGGAGGAGAGTGCTTCAGTGGTGCTTGATGCTTCATGCTCGGTGGTGTTCCAAAAGAACATGCCGAACAAGAAGAAGGACCCGGGAAGCTTCATTATTCTGTGTAACATCGGCAGCTTAGGTGAGGAAATGGCATTGGCGGATTCAGGGGCAAGTATCAACGTCATGCCATATACTTTCTTCCAAAAGCTAGGCTTCGGTGAGCACTCGGATGACTTTATAATTGGCGGACGGAACGGTACGACATCCGAGAGGCATCATTGAAGACGTGCTTGTCAAGGTGGACAAGTACATTTTTTCGGTTGACTTCGTAGTTCTAGATGTCGATGAGGATGCTGATGTACCCTTGATACTTGGAAGACCGTTTTTGCGGACTTCCAAAGCATTGATTGACATGGACGGCGGAGAGTTCACATTGAGTGTCGGAGATGATAAGCTCACTTACTGCCTTGCTGAAGCCATGCGGCATTCTTTCGACTTTGATGACACTTTGTATTTTCTAGACACTACTGATAAGATTGTTGATGAATATATACAGGAAATGTTCAATCCGGATCCATATGAAAGTTTGTTCGACCAAGAGGAGAGCAATGAAGAAGTAATGATGCTTGGTTCGAATGGAGAGGAAACATTTACCCCGGGGATCTTGAAGAAGGTGCTCCGGAAAATGAAGAGGCCTAGGAGACGCCACAGAAAATGCCCCAAGACCGTTGGAGACGTACATGAGCCAAGGAAGTTGGATGAACAATTGCTAGGTGGTCCGAAGCCCGATAGTACACCCTCTACCCTCAAGAGACTTTGCTCATCATGCTTTCAAGTTATGGGTAAGAGGGCAACCTTCATTCATGAACCCCCGTGAGGTAAGAAAGATACGTCAAGCTTAGTGACGTTAAACAAGCGCTTCTTGGGAGGTAACCCAAGTGTTTACTGTTTTCGTACCTTTTAGTTTAGTTTGTTTGCATGAATAAATTGTTAAGTGTTGGTGTTTCAATTTTTGAGTGCTTGTGCTGCGATTTTATTGTGGGGTTTTAAAAGAATTCAATGTGTGTTTTGTTGTGAATTGTCGAAGTTTGGTCGTTTGAGTTCTATTTTGTGTTTTTATCTGGTAAATTTTGCATAATAGGGCAGGCTCTGAGTGTGTCAACATGTTCAGAATATTTCTGCAGAGCCTGCAGGTTTTACTAAGTCATCCAGAGAAAACACACGGGCGTGGGGAATTTCCGCATGCCCGTGGATGTGTACTGTGAACTCATCAAGAGAGGGCACAGGGGCGTGCGGCTGCCCCTGTGGACGACCATGCGACTGGGGCACGCCCGTAGGTAATTTCCGCACGGGCGTGTACCTTCCTGCAGAGTTGGGCAGATTTTCCCGAGAACACACAGGGGCGTGGACTCGCCCCTGTGGGTGACCTTGTGAACCACACACGGGCGTTGGTAATTTCCGCACGCCCGTGCGAAACTCTGCAGGTTGCTCCCTCCATCCCGAGAAAACACAGGGGCGTGCGGCTACCCCTGTGAATTAGGCTTGTGAATGTCCACGCCCGTGGGGAATTTCCGCACGAGCGTGTGGAAGACTTGATATCTTTCTCGGATGTCCAGGGAAGCCACAGGGGTGTGTGTCTGCCCCTATGGGTCCGGCGCACGGGCGTGGATATTTTCCGCACGCCCGTGTGATATCATTCTAAGTCAGTGAGAGTTTTTCCCGAGAACGCACAGGGGCGTGCGTACGCCCTATGGAGTTTTTGAAGTGAGGCGCACGGGTATGGGAAATTTCCACATGCTCGTGTAGATGCACAGAACGTCAAAAGTCGCGAGTTCTGTTTAAAATAGGATGATTTTTCTCCCTCTTCACGACTCCTTTTTCACTTGAAAACACTCTCACAATACTCTCCTAGTCCATTGCGTTAGTTTGGTGGGATTTTAGCAAAGTTTTCCGGCCGACTCTTCATTTACTCACTTCTCCTCGTCGGTAAATCCTTTTTCATCATCTTCTTCGTCAATTCATGATTTCTATTGATTAATCTGGTTAATAATGCTTCGTTTCTTCAATTGGAACAATGATTTATGTTTAGAACGAAGTTAGAGATATTATTGAGTTGTATTTTTGGATTGTTGATGCCTGGCTGTGCGGTTCTCACGCCCCGTGAATCTACACGGTCGTGCGGAAATTCCACACGACCGTGTGGATTTCTGCAGTATTGTTTTATCAACTTGTTTGACTAACTTTGTTTAAATTTGGCAGATCATGGCACCTAGGTCAAAGAAGCAAGCTGATAAGAGGCCACGTGGGTCATCCTCTGAGCCTGAGGGCATGCGATTGCGATTCCCGAACATCAGGTCCGTTATGAGCGCTTATCGAGACTCCACTTCGGACAGACTCGATTCTGGACACGACTATACTACAAGATCTTCAGCAGGGAGATGAGTTCGCTGATGAGGTTGAGGACCTTGTTTCAGATGGTGGTTGGCGGCAGTTGTTGACGATTAGAGAGCCATCCATCCGATAGTTTGCACTGGAGGTGCTCTCCTCATTCGAGTTTGATAGAGCGTATGCGAGCTTCAGCAGTTTGGGCACCATTCAGTTCAGAGTGTTTGGATGCCACCATAGCTTGAGCATTACGCGAGTTTTTACGTACTATTTGGCTTATACGAGGAGGCATTCACGGATACAAAGCGAGTATGCACGAGTTGCCCTCACGATTATCCTCGGAACCTTGACCCCGCGAGAGCTTACAGAGTGCTATGTGGTCAAGGTCGATGACGAGCTGGGGTGTCCAAGGCCACGTGCCTTTCCCGACCTGCCCTACGGATATTTGCACACCCTCATGAGTAGGTCGGGTGAATGGCCGTGGTGACGATGATTGGTGTCTTGAGCCGTCGGGGAGTTCGTCGTGACTTGTACTCGATGGTAGAGCGCGTACCGATCCACTTAGGGTACATCTTGGCTGATTACATCAGACATCAGGGATAGTATGCTAGACTGGGAGCGATCTTCTTGGGCCCTTACATTACGAGATTAGTGCTGGGCATGGGTCTCTTGGATTCGATTCGCGGGGCCGAGAAGGCGAGTGTTCCCGCTCCCTTGGGTCTAGAGACGATGCGATTGATGGGCATGGTCCGCAGGGTTTGGACAGGGTTTTTTGCGTTAGTCCTACCAGCCCCAGAGATAGCTGAGGATGAATTTGATGACACCGGAGCATCTCAGCCCGGCCCCGAGCCTCAGCCCACATCGATGGAGACAGAGGCACCTCTAGCGGCCGAGGAAGCACCCCAGTGCGTATGTTTTCACCATCTCGAGCCAATGATCGCTTTGAGAGGCACGAGAATGCTATAGGAGTGGTCCGAGCCGAGGTTGCCGAGATTAGGCCTACACAGGCTACTCAGTACACAGAGCTCATGGCATGTTTAGACATATTACAGCAGATCCTAAAGCGAGACGTTGCCTCATCATTTGTCCTACAGCCGAGGACTCTTCAGGCCCCCTCAGTTTCTCCAGCACCTCCCTCCTCGACCCCAGCACCGGAGGACCCACTATATGCTTCCATTTCAGCAACAGCAGCAGCGGAGCCCGAGAGCGACTCCGACACTTGACATTTCTTTTACTTTCATGCATTTTACTTTATCTTATTTTCTTGTTTTTAAACTTGTTCACTCAGAAACGATTTTCCTTCTGAGTTTATGTTATTTTGCATTATCGAGTTGTATTCATTACTTCATCTTTTATACACTCGAGTTATTTTTGTTTTTCTTGAGCTTCACTGAACCCCCTCGTGTATGCGTGCAGATGGTCTTGTCTTCCTCGAAATTGAGACTTAGTCATGGGCACGGTCAAGGTGCTTTGGCACTTGACCGTGTGAGCTTCACAACCCGTTGGAACACTACTCCCATGGAATTTGCTTCATCAAACACAACACTAGGAGTTAGGGGAGTATTGTTTTGATTGCTTCTCCCACATATATTTTTGAATGATATATTTTGAGTGAGCTTGCATGAGTACATTGAGGACAATGTACAACTTAAGTGTAGGGGGGGGAGTTTCATAGTGCACACATCTTTTCTATTATTCTTGATTGTTATATGCTCACATAGCCAATGGCGGTTCACCTTAGTTGCAATGTTTGTATTCTTAAGTCTAGGAGAATTGTTAACATTAAATGTTTTCATGCTCTAGTTCTTGCTTGATTTTTTAGGAATTTTTGCCCGATTTACACTTAGTGCACTACTCACTCTTTGAACTCTACTGGAAACTCATGTTTGATGTTAAAGGGACTAGTTAGGTTTAATTTTTGTGTTAAACTCTGAAAAAAAAATGAAAATGAAAAGAAGGAACAAAATAGTTTTATTGTTTATTTGTGTTTGTTGGGTGGAAAGAGCTACCACCTATGAAGTATGAAGCTACTCTCACAAGTCGGATACTAGTTATGCCCTAATGAGAGAAAGAGCTATCTCATAGGATGAGTGAAAGCTACCACTCGGGTAGAAAGAGCTACCACCTCGAAAGTGTGAAAGCCACCTTAGCGGCCGCGTTGGAAAGGGCTACCTTAGAGGATGTGTGAAGCTACTACCATCTTTTAAAATTTTTATCACTTTTGTAGATAAATAAGTCCCTCGTACTTAGAACTTTGACGAGTATAACTTGGGTTGTTTTGAGTGAGTTCACACACTTACACGAAATTCGGGTTTGTTGTCCTTTTTTATTCAAGTTTTTAGCTAGAGCATTGATTTTTCGTATTTAGTGTTGAAATTTTCCTTACTTGAAGAATGCTATCTTTGTATACTTTGGTGAACCTAAGGCCAAGCACTTTCAATATTTTCTTCATTGATGCACAGAATGTTTAATTTTTGCTTGAGGACAAGCAAAAGCTTAAGTGTGGGGGAGTTTGATAAGTGCTTGTGTGATATGAATGCGAAGCATTCTTTCCTTATGTTGAGCATTACTTTTCTCGGGGTTTTTTTACATTAATATCCGTGTTTTTTTATTTTTACTTTTTATGTAGGTATGGTTGTGAGGCTGAGTATGAAGGAAATAGGCCAATGTGGATCATAATGCACCGATTTTGTAGCAAGATCTTGTAGCAGACTGCTCACGACCCGGCCGAGAAACCCGAGAAAGCAGAGAATCCCCACAGGCGTGTGGAAATTATCCACGCCCGTGTGGAAATGCGCAGAGGTGCGTGTATCGTCCACGCCTGGTGGAGTTGCTCGATTCCGACCATATTTAAAGCCGATTCAGCCCCGATTTTGGTATTCTTTTCTTCATCTTTTCCCCAACTTGTGGGAGGGCTTCGGCTAGGGTTTCGAGGGGTATTGGCCAAGGTTTTGGAGAGGTTCTACGGCTCTAACATCATGATTCCATTAGGAAGAAGGTTGGTAGGGGAGCTTCGATCGAGGCGTATCCTATACCGGATGAAGGAATCCTTGGACGACGAGTAGAGGACTTTCAACAAGACCATCGACACGACCATCGAGGGGGTTTGTTTATGGATTCATTGCTTTTACATTCGATTTCTTTGATTGTACTTAGCGCCATGGAGAGCTAAACCCCTAGTGGGTACTTGGGTGATTGTGAACCCTAGAATGTATTCGTTTTATTGAACTTCTTTATTATGCTTCCAATAAATTGATGTTTATTGTGAGTTCCAACCTTGAATGCTTGATTGTATGAACATTTCCCCTAGAGTGACACTAGAGTTGAGAGTTCTTGTTGGTAACCTTGTGAGTGAGTGACACACCACGAGTGTCCCCTTTCCCCTCCGATGTGATAGATTCTACCTCCATTCCTCGTGTTCTTTGCGGCCATAATAGAGTGAATGGTCTAAGGGATGAACCTCCGCTGGGGCCTATTTGCGCGTGCAATGGAGTGAAGCGTTGAGGTGATCTTAGTATCTAGGGCTTAATTGTGGTTAGGGACCTTCCGCCTGGACCAAAGGGTTAGGTCTAAATCTAGGAAGAGATTTATCACTTGGAATCCCTAGAGCTCATTGCAACTCTATGCGAGTGCAAGGTGTTGAGATTGTTCGATTTCTCCTCCGGGACATGTATAGAGTTAGGCATAGTTGACCTTAGATTTGGGACTATGTATAAGGATTTCCACGACTCACCATTGCATCGATTAGGAAGCATAATAGAGGGTTCTTGCACTTGAAACGATTATCCTAGGTGAAGCATTATCCGAGTACCCCATCTTTATCGATTGCCTTGCTTCCTCCTTACTTTTGCTCTCTTACTTGTTGCTTTTAATTCCTGAGAATTGAATCATTATCGCACTTATCATTGTTGATACTCCACATAGCTAAGAATCGAATTAAGTGTCTTTACTCCCTACTCCTTGTGGATTCGACCCCGCTCACCCGGGATTATTACTTCAACAAACCCGTGTATTTGCGGGATATAAGCAAGGTGACCTTGTCAAGTTTTTGGCGCCGTTACCGGGGAATAGGCGTTTAGAGATACTTTGCACTTTGTTTTCTTAGCTATTTTACTACACATTCTATTTCATATCTTCTTATTCTATCATCGTTCTGATTTTCTTTTTCCTTATTTTTGGTGCAGCTCCAGGTTATGACCCGAGGGAATCCATCAATATTGATTGAAGGAGACCCTGAGCTTGAACGTACACTTCGAAGGAAAGGGAAAGAACCTGTACAAGAACAGCCTAATCCAGCTGATTTGGAAGTAGAAGGATCTGAAAACATGGCAGAACAAAATGAGCAACAACGAACACTATCCGATTATGCTAGACCTTTAGTGTTAGGGACACAATCGAGTATTGTGCGTCCCCCAATTACAGGTTGAGAAAGGCACGTGGCCTTGGACACCCCTGGCTAGTACAGTCCCTGGTCGTATAAAGTGCTATAAGCTCTCTAAGGAGTCAACATACCTGGTGGTCGGTCAAAAGATGCTCTTACTCCTTAATGGCTATAAAAGTCTCGTCATATAGGCCTAACTGGATTGAAAACTGAGTGACGCTCATAACATAGTGATGTCCAAGTAACATGAATTGTATGGCGTCAACACTGTCAAATCTAGCATAGGATCTGTCGAACGCGAATGATGACAGAACTTCAAGTGTAATTGCACGGATGGCTGGCTCCCTGATCAACAGTAACTGCCTCTAACCACCCACTGATATGAGATCCTAAACCTCATCAGCTAACTCATCTCCCTGCTGTATTTCCCGTAATATACTCATGTTTAGGAAGCGAGACTGTCCGAACCTAAGCTTCAATAACCTCTCAAATCGGACCTGGTGCTCGGGGATAGCGAATCCTATATCCTCTTGCTCAGTGGATGGCTCACATGAATGCTTGTCAGCTTGCTTCTTCAACTTGGGTGCCATATCTAGAAAAATTGAAGAAGAATCGATCAAAGAAGCTCACAGAGCAACACTGCAAAAATCCACACGGTCGTGTGGATATTTTACACGCCCGTGTGGATCCACGGGGCGTGAAAACCGCACGGTCCTTGTGCCAAAATTTGAAAAATACAACATGAAATAGTTTCTAACTCTTTCTAAGCATGTATAGACCATCTAATCATAGAAACAAAGCAGCATTCATCATTTTAATCAATTAAAATCAAGTATGGCGAATAGAAGAGAGAAAGAAGGTTTACTGACAGGATGAAGATGAAAACTTTAAAAACGGCCAGAAAACTCGATTAAAACCTCTCAAGATCTACGGTGGGAGATTGGGAGAGTGGATGAGTGTGTTCTCTTAGCGATTGGGAGTGTGGAGATGAAGAAACGTGAAGAGGTTTTAAAGGAAACCCACGCCTCTTGATGTTCTGTACATCTACACGAGCGTGTGAAATTACCCACGCCCTTGTGACTCCACAGGAGAGCTTTACAGGGATAAACGCACGCCCTTGTGATTTCTCGGGATGAAACTTATTCTCTCTGAATGCATCCACACGGACGTGTGGAAATCTCCACACCCGTGTGCCAGACCCACAAGGGCACCCACACGCCCCTGTAGCTTCTCTGTCCAACCAAGAAAAATTTTAAGTGTTCCACACACCCTTGTGCAATTTCCACACGGGCGTGTGGATCTTTACAGGGATACTCACAGGGGCATTCACACGCCCTTGTGTCTTCTAAGGATGGCGAGGCCTTCTATGCAGGAAATCACATGGGTGTGTGGAAATTACCCACGCCCGTGTGTAATGCACAAAGTCAGACACAAGAGCAGACATACACCCCTGTGTGCTCTTAGAATAGAGCTCTGAACCTCTGTAAAGAAACACACGGCCGTGTTGAAATTCCACATGGGTATGTGACCGTCACAAGGTCATTCACAAGGCCAGACACACGCCGCTCTGTCCTCTCAGGTTGAGCTCTGAACAAAAACACGCGCTCGTGTGGAATTTCTACATGGCCGCGTGACTTAGAAAAATCTGCAGACTCTGCAAAAAATCCTGAACATGTATATATATGCAGAGCGTGCCTCTACAATGCAAGACTGACCAAAGAAAACATGGAAAACACGCTCAAAAAATGAAGAACTCCGCCAAAACACATTTAAACACACGAAGACATCATTGATCCAGATGAAAAACACAGCAATTTGCATGTAAAAATCAAGACATTAACACTTAAAGCCTTATTCATGCAAGTACTAACTAAAACTTACAAAAACAGTAAAGACTTGGGTTGCCTCCCAAGAAGCGCTTGTTTAACGTCACTAAGCATGACGTACCTCTTCTTATCTCACGGGGGCTCATAGATGAAGGTTTCCCTCTTACCCATGACCTGAAAGCAAGATGAACATAAGCTTTTGAATGTAGATGGGGAGTTATCAGATTTGTTACTACACAAGGATACATGACCCTTACTCCATTCTTGCTCATCCCCATTAGCTTGGGCGTTTCTTGTGACGTCTCCTTGCACGCTTTATCTTTCGAAGCCCTTTCTTCATGATCCCCAGGGTAGATGGTGTCTTTTCCTCTAGACCAAGCATTAAGACTTCTTCATTTTCCACTTCTTGGTCTTACAACCCCATGTATGGGTCCGGATTCAACATTTCCTGCACATATTCATCAATTAGTTCATCGGTAGTGTTAAGAAAATAAAGAGTATCATCAAAGTCAAGAGAATGTCGCATGGCTTCAGCGAGGCAGTATGTAAGCTTGTCGTCTCCAACCCTCCGTGTCAACTCCCCGCCGTCCATGTCAATAAGTGCCTTGGAAAAGCGCAAGAATGGCCTCCCAAGTATCAAAGGAACATTTACATCCTTATCTACATCCAACACTATGAAGTCTACAGGAAATATGTACTTGTCAACCATCACAAGCACATCTTCAATGATGCCCCTCAGATATCTTACTGTTCGGTTCGCCAATTATAGTGTCATCTGAGTAGGCCTAGGCTCTCCCAACCCTAGCTTCTAAAAGAAAGAGTATGGCATGACGTTGATACTAGCCCCTGAATCTGCTAATGCCTTCTGTTCACTCATGTTACCAATGTTGCACGGAATAACAAAGCTTCCGGGGTCTTTCTTCTTGTTCGGCATATTCTTTTGCAACACCGTCAAATAAGAGGCATCTAAGATCACCAATGCACTTTCCTCTAACTTCCTCTTATTGGTCAAAAGATCCTTTGAAAATTTTGCATGTCGAGGCATTTGGGACAACGCCTCCACAAAAGAAATGTTGATGTGCAATTGCTTGAATAGATGCAAGAACTTTTTGTATTGCTAATCATTTTGATCGTTCTTCAACATTAAAGGATAAGGGATTATTGGCTTGTAATGTGGGGGTCCCACCTCTTTCTCTTTGTTTACTCTCTCCTCAGCCTCCATAACCTCGGGTGCTTAAACATTGGTCTTCTCACTTGGAAGCCTACCTTCAACCTCACGACCACTTCTCAAAGTGATCGCCTTCACATGTTCTCTAGGATTGGTTTTGGTGTTAGTAGGCAAGCTTCCTTGTGGGCTCTCCGACAATAACTTTGCAATTTGCCCCACTTGATTTTCTAGATTATGCAATGACGCGGTGTGGTTGAGAAGTGTAGCTTCGACCGTTTGGGACCTTGTATCTGATGATTGGACGAATCATCTCAAAGCTTTCTCTAAGTCTGTTATTTGGGTCTCCAAGCTTGAAACTCGGTTCTCCTTTTTCGGGGCTTGTTGTTGTTGTCAGAACCCCGGTGGTTCGTTGGCCTTTTGTTGCCCTTGATTATTCTAAGAAAAGTTCGGATGGCTCTTTCAACCCAGATTACAGGTATTGCTATAGGGATTTCATTGGCCCCTCATCGTATTACATACAAAATCAACATGTTCCACGGAGGATGTACCACCAATAGCTATCGGGCAATCAGATGGAGCATGGCCTCCTCCACATGTGTTACAATTCATCACGGCTACCAATCTAGGAGAAGTTAGAGTGTCTAAATTCTTGCTCAATGACTCCACTTGGGCCGCTGATAAGTGCTTGTGCGATATGAATGCGAAGCATTATTTCCTTATGTTGAGCATTACTTTCCTTTGGCTTTTACACTAATATATGTGTTTTTATGTTACTTTCGTGCAGGTAGGGTTGTGAAACCAATTATGAAGGAAAGAAGCCAATGTGGATCACAATGCACCGATTTTGGAGGAAATCTTGCTAAAGTTCAAACGCGAAGATATAAGTCAGGTGTGAGATGCTAGAGTGTGTGCCAACCTCCCTGTATTTGAGTTTGCACAACCATTTGGAGGGGCACAAGGGCAGTCACACTCAAGCATTCCGACTTATGCACATAGAACAAGATCTCCATCAACTTATCCATCATTGAAGAAGCAAAGCGATCCACGGCATAAACGTGTGCCCGTTTATGTTACCTCGATAAAAAGTGGATTCGGGAGTATTTTTGGCATATTACTGTAGCAGGTTATTGTAGCAAATCACTGTTACATATACTGTATCAGTTACTGTTCACAGCCGGCCAAAAATACCAATTTCAGGGAATCCACACGGGCGTGTGGAAATTACCCACGCCGGTGTGGAAATTCCGCACGGGTGCATGTACCGTCCACGCCCGTGTAGTCGCCCGATTCCAGCCCTATTTAACGCCGATTCAGCCCCGATTTTGGTATTCTTTTCTCCATTTTTTCCCCAACTTGAGAGAGGGCTTCGGCTAGGGTTTTAAGGGGTATTGGCTAGGGTTTTGGAGAGGTTCTACAGCTCTGACATCGCGCGTCGTTTGGAAGAAGGTTATTGGGAGAGCTTTCGTCGGCATCGATCCGGCGAGGTGTATCCTAGGTCGGACAAAGGATCCCTTGTGACGAGTAGAGGACTCTCCACAAGACCATCGACACGACCATCGAGGTGGTTTCTTTATGGATTCATTGCTTTTACATTCGATTTCTTTGATTGTACTTAGCTCCATGGAGATCTAAACCCCTAGTGGGTACTTGGGTGATTTTGAACCCTAGGATGTATTCGTTTCTTTAAACTTCTTTATTATGTTTTCAATAAATTGATGTTTATTGTGAGTTCCAACCTTGAATGCTTGATTGTATGAACATTTCCCCTAGAGTGATACTAGGGTTGAGAGTTCTTGTTGGTAACCTTGTGAGTGAGTGACACACCACGGGCGTTAGACAAAGCTAGGTTGGAGAGGGTTGAGTGGGTGAGTCGAGAGGTACAGGAGCGTCCCCTTTCCCCTCCAACGTGATAGATTCTACCTCCGTTCCTCGAGTTCTTTGCGGCCATAATAGAGTGAATGGTCTAAGGGATGAATCTCCGCTGGGGCTTAGTTGCGTGTGCAACGGAGTGAAGCGTTGAGGGGATCTTAGTATCTAGGGCTTAATTGTGGTTAGGGACCTTCAGCCTGGACCAAAGGGTTAGTTCTATAATTAGGAAGAGATTTATCACCTAGAATCCCTAGAGCTCATTGCAACTTTATTCGAGTGCGAGGTTGAGAGGTTATTTAATCTCTTCTCCCGGAAATGAATAGAGTTAGGCATAGTTGACCTTAGATTTTGGACTATGTATGTAAGGATTTCCACGACTCACCATTGCATTGATTAGGAAGCATAATAGTGAGTTCTTGCACTTGAAGCGATTATCCTAGGTGAAGCATCATCCGAGTACCCCATCTTTATCGATTGCCTTACCTCCTCCTTACTTTTGCTCTCTTACTTGTTGCTTTTAATTGTTGAGAATTGAATCATTGTCACACTTATCATTGTTGATATTCCACATAGCTAAGAATCGAATTAAGTGTCTTTACTCCCTGCTCCCTGTGGATTCGATACCCGCTCACCCGGGATTATTACTTCGACAAACCCGTGCACTTGCGGGATATACGCAAGGGGATCTTGTCAGCCGCCAACGATGTAACCGCATCAATCTCATGGAGACTGGCCACTTTCTTCTTCTTTTAGCATTCCATTGGTAGCCATTCAAACCTATTTCTTCAATCAAATATCATGCTTCTCTTGGGGTCTTGCTACCTAATGTGCCTCTTGTTGCTGCATTAAGTAACTGCCTTGTGCTAGGGTTCAACCCACTGTAAAAAGTCTGAATAATCATCCACTCGGGAAACCCATATTGAGGACATTTCCGTAGAAGCTCCTTGAACCTCTCCCATGTCACAAATAGAGACTCTAATTCCATTTGCATGAAGGAGGATATTTCATTCCTAAGCTTTGCAAATTTTCTGGGAGGGAAATATCGGGTAAGAAAAGTTTCTACCATCTCCTCCCATGTGGTGATTGATGCTTTAGGTAATGAATGTAACCATTGCTTCGCTCTCCCCTTTAAGGAAAATGGGAAGGCTCTCAACTTGATGGCATCATACATAACACCATTGGTCTTAAGCATGTCGCACACTTCTAAGAAATTCTCTTTGTGACAGTTTGGATCCTGATCGGCCAAACCATTAAACTGTGCAGACTGCTATAACATGTGGATGAATGCTGGCTTTAGCTCAAAATTCTAAGCCGTAATAGGTAGCCATGTAATACTAGACTGTGTACCCAAAACTGAGGGTTTGGCATAATATGAGAGTGTCCTCTACTGCTTATTCTGTTCTACCATATTATTTGACTCTTTAATTTGTACCTCAGCTGGATCTAATGGTTCTTGCACAGGTTCTTTACCCCTTCTACAAAGTGTTCTTTCAAGTTTATGATCTCTTTCAAAAAATGTTGAAGGGTTCCCTCAGTCCAAACCTGGAGTTGTAACCAAAGAAAGAAAAACAAATAGAACAATGATAGAGTAAGAAAGTGTGAAATAGAATGAATGATAAATAGCTAAATAGCAAAGTGCAAAGTGTTTCCAAAATTCATATTCCCCGGCAACGGCTCCAAAAACATGACAATAGCCCTTGCGTGTGACCCGCAAGTCACGGGTTTGTCAAAATAATAAATTGCAGGTGAGTGGGTTATCGTATCCACAGAGAATAGTGAATAGAAACACAACGATTGTTACTTAACTAAGTAAAGATGATACAATAATAGTGTGGATAAAATCAATGTGGAAAGAACTAAAACAAATATGAAAGAGAGGCACGATAAAATAAGAGGAAAGGCAATCAATAGAAAGTGGGGCACTCGAACATTGCTCCCCCTAGGACTATTGCTTCAAGTGCAAGACCAACTATTATGTCTCCTAACTGATTCTTAATGAGTCATGGAGATCCTTGATATGTGCTTGTGCGATATGAATGCGAAGCATTCTTTCCTTATGTTAAGCATTACCTTTCTCAGGTTTTTACACTAATATGTGTGTTTTTATGTTACTTTTATGCAGGTAGGGTTGTGAGGCCGATTATGAAGGAAAGAAGCCAATGTGGATCATAATGCACCAATTTTGGAGGAAATCTTGCTAAGGTTCAAAAGCGAAGACATAGGTCGGGTGTGAGATGCTAGAGTGTGTGCCAACCTCCTTGTATTGGAGTTAGTACAACCATTTGGAGGGGCACAAGGGCAGTCATACTCAAGCATTCTGACTTATGCACATAGAATAAGATCTCCATCAACTTATCCATCATTGAAGAAGGAAAGCGATCCATGACGTGAACGTGTGCCCGTTTACGTTACTGACAAGGTCCCGTTGCGTATATCCCGCAAGTGCACGGGTTTGTCGAAGTAATAATCCCGGGTGAGCGGGTATCGAATCCACAGGGAGGAGAGAATAAAAATACTTAATTCGATTCTTAGCTATGTGAAAGATCAATGATAATGAGTGTGATAATGATTCAATTTTCAACAATAAAAGCAACAAGAAATGGAGCAAAAGTAAAGAAGGGGGGTAAGGCAATCGATAAAGATGGGGTACCCGGATAATGCTCCGCCTAGGATAATTGTTTCAAGTGCAAGAACCCTCTATTATGCTTCCTAATCAATGCAATGGTGTGTCGTGGAAATTCTTAATTACATAGTCCCAAATCTAAGGTCAACTATGCCTAACTCTATACATGTCCCGGAGGAGAAATCGAACAATCTCAACACCTCGCACTCGCATAGGGTTGCAATGAGCTCTAGGGATTCCAAGTGATAAATCTCTTCCTAATTATAGACCAAACCCTTTGGTCCAGGTGGAAGGTCCCTAACCACAATTAAGCCCTAGATACTAAGATCACCTCAACGCTTCACTCTATTCACGCGCAACTAAGCCCCAGCGGAAGTTCATCCCTTAGACCATTCACTCTATAATAGCCGCAAAGAACTCAAGGAACGGAGGTAGAATCTATCACACCGGAGGGGAAAGGGGACGCTCTTGTACCTCTCGACTCACCCTCTCAACCCTCTCCAACCTAGCTTTGTCTAACGCTCGTGGTGTGTCACTCACTCACAAGGTTACCACCAAGAACTCTCAACCCTAGTGTCACTCTAGGGGAATATTCATACAATCAAGCATTCAAGGTTGGAACTCACAATAAACATCAATTTATTGAAAGCATAATAAAGAGGTTCAATGAAATAAACACATCCTAAGGTTCACAATACCCGAGTACCCACTAGGGGTTTAGCTCTCCATGGAGCTAAGTACAATCAATGAAATAGAATGTAAAAGCAAAGAATAATAAAGAAACCCCTCGATAGTCGTGTCGATGGTCTTGTGGAAAGTCCTCTACTTGTCGTCCAAGGATTCCCTCGTCTGGTATAGGATATGCCTCGACGGAAGCTGCCCTACCAACCTTCTTCCTAAGGAATGATGATGTCGGAGCCGTAGAACATCTCCAAAACCTTGGCCAATACCCATCAAAACCCTAGCCGAATCCCTCTCGCAAGTTGGGGAAAAGATGGAGAAAGAATACCAACATCGGGGCTGAATCGGCTTTAAATAGGGCTGGAATCGGGTGACTACACGGGCGTGGATGCTTCACGCGCCGTGGGGAATTTCCACACGGGCGTGGGTAATTTCCGCACACCCGTGTGGATTCTCTGAAACTGTCATTTTTGGCCGGCTGTGAACAGTAACTGCTACTATGATATGCCAAAAATACTCCCAAATCCACTTTTCATCGAGGTAACATAAACGAGCACACGTTTATGCCATGGATCGCTTTGCTTCTTCAATGACGGATAAGTTGATGGAGATCTTGTTCTATGTGCATAAGTCGGAATGCTTGAGTGTGACTGCCCTTGTGCCCCTCCAAATGGTTGTGCAAACTCAAATACGGGGAGGTTGGCACACACTCTAGCATCTCGCACCCGACTTATATCTTCGCGTTTGAACCTTAGCAAGATTTCCTCCAAAATTGGTGCATTGTGATCCACATTGACTTCTTTTTTTTTTTTACACAAAACACAACTATAACTAGTCCCTTTAATATCGAACATGAGTTTCCAAAAGAGTTTAAAGAGTGAGTAGTGCAACAAATGTCAATTGGGTAAAAATTCCTAGAAATTCAAGCAAGAACTAGAGCATGAAAACATTCAATGTTAAAAATTCTCCTAAACTCAAGAATACAATCAATGCAACTGGGGTGAACCGCCATTGGCTTTGTGAGCATATATCAATTAAGAACAATAGAAACGATGTGTGCACTATGAAACTCCCCCCTCCCTCCCACACACACACACACTTAAGTTGTACATTGTCCTCAATGTACACATGCAAGCTCACTCATAATGTATATCAATGAAGAATATATGTGGGAGAAGCAATCAAAACAATACTCCCCTGACTCCTAGTGTTGCATTTGATGGAGCTAAGTCCTTGGGCGTAATGTTCCGACGGGTTGTGAAGCTCACACGGACAAATGCCGAAGCACCTTCGCCGTGCCCATGAGAAAGTCTCAATTCCCATGATGACAAGACCATCTGCACCCATACACGAGGGGGTCGATGAAGCTCAATAAAATAAAAAAACAACTCGAGTATACAAAAGATAGAGCAATGAATACAACTCCGGACCACAAAATGAAAAATAAACTCGGAAGGAAAATCCTTTACGAGTATACCAATCCAAAATAAAATGCAGAAAATAAAATGCAAAAAATAAGAACAAAGAAGGTAAAGACGCCTCAAGTGTCGGTGTCAATAGCTAGTACATCTGTTTCCGCTGCTGGTGAAGATGACGCTGGTGCTGCAAAATAAATGAAGATTGGCAAAGAAAAGAGAAAGAGAGGCTTACCGACAAAATGAGAATGAAAGACTAGAAATCTGCCGAAAAACTCAATTAACAACCCTCTAAAACGACGGTGAGAGGTCAGGAGAGAGCAAGGATGTGTTCTCAAAACGTTTGAGGGTCAAAAGATGAAGAAACCCGAAACGATTTTAAAGAAAACCTCCGGTTCTAGCATTTTTGTACATCTACCCACGCCCGTGTGCCCGACCCACAGGGGCAGACTCATGCCCTGTGGACTCTCCATGCAACCGAGAAAATTCTCTAAGACCCACGCCCGTGCGAAAATTCCACACGGGCGTGGAGATTCACAAGCCCAACTCACAGGGGCAAACGCACGCCCCTGTGTCTTCTCGGGATGGATAGATCCTTTGCAGAGATTCGCACGGGCGTGCGAAAATTACCCTCGCCTGTGTGTGGTTCACAAGGTCGCCCACAGTGGCAAGTCCACGCCCCTGTGTGCTCTCGGGATAAACCGCCCAACTCTGCAGGAATTCACATGCCCGTGCGGAAATTACCCACGGGCGTGTGACAGTCGCATGGTCGTTCACAGGGGCAGCCGCACGCCCCTGTGCCTTCTCTGGATCAGCTCGCATTGCAAATCCACGGGCATGCGGAAATTCCACACGCCCGTGTGTCTTCACTGGATGCCTTAGAAAAACTTGCAGGCTCTGCAGAAAGTTTCTAAACATGTTTACACACTTGGAGCCTGCCCTAATATGCAAGTTTTACCAGTGAAAAACATGAGAAATAGCTCAAACGACCAAAACTTCACCAAAACACATGAAAGCACAAGATAACACCAACGGTGCACAAGAAAAGCATAGCAATGGCATATAAGAATCAAAACACCAACACTCAAGCTCTTATTCATGCAAGCACTAAAGTAGACACTAGAAAACAGTAGATACTTGGGTTGCCTCCCAAGAAGCGCTTGTTTTACATCACTAAGCTTGACGTACCTCTATGTATATATATGTATATATATTTAATTAGATACATGTAATTCTAACAGGTTTCTCATGGAAATGATGTGGTTGAAGAAGTTAAATTTCTTGCACAAGGTCCAAACAAGATTATAAAAAGATATAATGGAATCATCATTAATGGATTTTGATTTCATAAAAAATCTCATGAAAGATGTAGGAAAACACAAAATTCTGGAGTTCTTGTTACTTCTTCGACAATGAGCTATGCAAGTGCACGGGATGTTAATCCATTAGAAGGAAATGTTGACTATTATGGGATATTGAATGATATAATTGAGTTGGATTATTTCAACAAGTTCAAGGTTGTGCTATTTCGATGTGATTCGGCTGACGTGAATAGTAGTAGGGGAATGAAGAAAGATAAATTGGGGTTTACAATGGTAAATTTTTCTCGCACAATTCACACGGGATAACACATTCTATATGAGCCATATGTGATTTCATCACAAGTAAAGCAAGTTTTTTATTCTGAAGATCCAAAAGAAGCAAGTTGGTTGGTTGTGATACGCAATCAACCGAGGGAGGTGTATGACATGGGTGATGAACAGACAAATATTGTACCTATAACCGAATGTTTTCCATCCACTGATTATAGTCTTTTTAGTGCAAGTAATGCCTCTCATTGGGCCCGTCAATATGTTGATGATGACATTTATGATTGTTGACAGTTAGTAATTCCGTAAGTCTTCTATTGATAGTATATTCGATTTGTAATTTATAATTTTGGGTTGCTTACTTTGAGTCTTTGTTACTGTTATATTTGTATTGTTTGAAATTGATCGCTGTCACTATTATGTTTGTATTGTTTCAAATAAGTTGTAGCATCTTATTTACTTCATTTTGTTTTGTGTTGGATGTTAATTTTAACAGATATTGAGGGACATTGAACAAGATTTATCAGAACTCAAGTGTGGAATTGCTCATCTTTAAATGTGCGTCATCTAATTTTTATTTCAACGTGCAATGATGCTTAATTTTCTTCTCCTGTTTTTCTGAGATGCGTTTGTGTTTCCAGTGCAGTATACAATTGGTTCTCTACTTTCAGTGTCGTTCTGCAACTTGGAAGCATACGTTAATTAGAAGGTTAGCATTCTGTCATTGTTTTTTGGAATACTCATGTTAGAACTACTCTTATCATATTGTATTTTTTTTCCTAACATGTAGCTAAATTGTAAAAGTTTAGAGTCTTTTTATACAGAACATCATCCTTGTCATATTGTATTTTATTTGAAGTGTTGTTCAGAAGCTTTCGTCAAAATTTTGTTGGTTTTGAGATGTTCATTGTCAAAATTTGAAGTGTTTGTGCTAATAATTACTAATATATTGTAATTAAAATTAGTTAATGAACATCATCATTTTCATTTTGGGCCAACTTAAACTATGTCTCACTTCCTGAAACAATAAAAAATTTTGCTTTCTTGTTGTTGTTATGCACACTTATTTTTATAATTTGCATTCAAGGGAAAACACATGCGGAGATTAAAGTTGAAGGGTATCAAAATGGTCCAATCTACACCCGCTGCAAACAATGACAGTGGATGTCATACTGACGGTGCTACAATAGCCACCACTTGCAATAATAATGCAACAATCCATGTTGCTTCATCTAGGTCCACTCCACTACCTGATCTTACTCCACATAGCTTGATTCCATCATCCTCAGATGATTCAAACATTAATGATGAAGTTGCAACCAACAACACATGTACAAGATTAGATAATGTTCACCCAATCAATGAAGGCGTTGATTTAAATACAAGTAGTTTCATGATCTTCAACTTCAGTTAAAAATACGCAAACCACATAAATCTATCAGGGATTTATTAACCTGCTCTTACCTCTTACTTGTTCACTATGCCTCTTGACGATGAAAGCCTGGTCTTTTCCAATTAATCTTTCTACTGTTTCCAAACATCTTGTACATGTTTGCACATTTTTGGTATATCCTTGTACATGTAACTATATTTTGCCTTCCCATCCTTTTCTTTTGCTTGAGAATAGCTTGTGCATTAGTTAATATGGGAATCAAGAGTAATTTAGACAGTGAAGTGTGGACAGATTTTCATATTTATGTGAGACATGGCCATCATTTATGTGCTACTTCCAGCACATATCATATTAGCTTGTGCTTTATGAGTTTGCTAGCTCCAGGTGATCTTCTTTCTTTCATTGATTCATTTCTTTTGTTTAATTCTTTGTTTCTCATAATATAATTCATTCATGTTTCTTTAAAAAATCTTGTTTTTCTCTTCTTTTTTTAGTTTTTTGTTTTGAAGAAATTTAGTGTTTCTGGCCATGAATTTGATCTGCCCATGTAGTTAATTTGAAATCTATCCTTTTTGGGGCAGAAGGTTAAACAACCAAGAGAAAAACCCTATACATGTCTTAAAAAGTAAGCAATAGTATAGTACCATTTCCAGAAATTTTATAGGTATAAAAATATATGTATACAATAATGATGTTGTTAAACCTTGAGAACTAACGATTTCCCATGCATGTGATTCCTGATGTGTTTTCACAAATAAAGTAAGTACTGACATCAGTGAAAAACACTCGATTGAATTGGTTGAGCACCAGCTTATATTTCTCATGATCTCTTGAAAAATATTTCTTGTTGTTCTGATAATTATTTCTAGGCGCGCCACTGATTGGTTTTTCACATGTAGACTCCAAATCAAACTATTTGGCAGAAATTATAATAAGATTGTAACAGGATCCTTAACTTGCATACATTTGTTACCTTGGTTAGCTTTTATTTTTTGTTGTTTTACTAAATTTTTGACATCTTATTTCTAATGATCCACATTATTGCTTATGGGATCATTTCAAAGAACTTTAATGGTCAGATCTGGATTGATTATATCCAATTTGCAGGCCACCCTGTTCTTTTCCCAATGTTTCAAGGGATTTGAACCACTGATTTGAACCTTTTTCTAACTCATGTAAAATAGGGATAATATGTAATTCAAAATCTGTAAGTCTTCCTATATTATGCATGCATAGTTCTTGTTTTATTTCGAAATTTATGCTTTCTGATATTTCAATAGCTACTTGTTTTTCCAGTTTTTCATTTACCTTAGTGACTGTAGGAGAGGTCTGAAGAGTTTTTTATTTACCACTTTCTTTATTTTAACCCAATTTCTGCATAAGACTATTGAGTATTTACTGCACCTAGTCCTGGTATGCTTAGGTGTTCTAGTGTTACAGAAGTAACAAATAATTTTAAATAAATCAATTTCTGTATGATGCTGCCAATCATGGCTGCAATCTTAACTTGCAATCTGGCACTATTGCTTGGTTTATCTGACCTAAATTTTCTCAATTGATTTGGTCGAGCGTTTTTCCCATTATATCTTTTTGATTTCCTAAGTGTTTTCTTAGGATAAGAATTACTGGAGTATTGTCCAGGGACTGCAATATTTCTGCAAAATGAAAAGTCCTTTGATTGTCTATGTAATTCATTTGTCCTACAAAGATTCTGTAGGTATCTATAAGTGAAAATAATTCTAGGTGCTAGGCCTGTATCATAAGGTTAAAATTGAAGTATAAAAGACAAGCCAAAAGTATGAGAATATAATTTTCAAAGAAATAAATATATAAAACAAAGGAATGCTATCTGATAATCCCAAAGGAAAAAAAATCAGGGATAAGATTTAAAAATCTCATCAAATATTAAAACTTATCTCAAAATATCTAATCCATCCTGCATGCATATAATAATGTATTCTAAGAAAATATAATGAAATAAAAAATTTAGTATATTGTAGCAGATATATTCACTGTCTGGATGACTCTAGAGAAAATAATTCGATTTCTTCCAACAGCCTTTTGTGCTTTGGTTGAATTTCAATGAAGCCTGTTTTATGAAACAACATGAGGTGAATTAGTGGACTACGCACCTTACCTATGTCATTTGGAATGGAAGTCACCTTCTGAACGTGTATCTCTTCACATTTCTGTTTAGAGCCATCCATATATACAAGCTTTCTAGTGACCTGCAATTTTAGACAGACCATTGTCAATATTGGTCATGTTTACTCAGTTCAACTTATGGTCTAAAGAACAAATTGCTTTTCAAAGCAGAACACCAGAATTTAGCGAGAGAATGCGAAAAGAAGTTAAAATTAACACATCACACTGAACAAAGCCATTGACGCAAAATTATGTTCTAGAACAATGGCAGTTGAGAACTTGGACAGAGAAACTATAACTTATTGTTTCAGAAATTTAGCATGCATGTTAATGTTAACTCCCGGTGAAGATCATGGAATGAATTTGAATAAGAGAATGGAAGTTTAACCTGAAGCAAGTTACGAAGACTTGCAATTTGACCTTCGGCTAAATATTTTCTTGACATTAGTGCTCGGAACATCATAACTATCTCTCTGTTCAAGTTACTTGCAGAAAGGTTGCTTATTATCCCAGAGATACAGGAGCTACTAATTATAGATGGCATCCATTCAAGCACTTGATCCAATCTAAGCAATGCAACAACCACACGAGTTACTGCCTTGTGCTGGTTTGTGAAGGATTTCAATGCCAAACGAGGAGCGGCTAAAGTCAATGATTGTTCCTCCATAGCCAGCCTACACCATTTAGAACTTTTGATCATTCTCTTATCATGCATCTCCAACTTTTCCCACCCCAAAATAATAGACAAAGAGGTACCACAATTTGCAGCAACAGTACTGTCATCGTAAAAAAGTAAGCCTTCTGTTACGACCATCATGGACTCCAGATACCTGACTGAGCATTATAAACCCTCATTTTTGCTTGTTGTTTTGGAATACTTGAATTCAGGTTTCGGAATGCAATAACAAAGTGTTTGTTATTTGTTATCAGTGCTAGAGTTTTGTCTCTGCTTGTATGTCTCCTTGTCGCAATTGTCTTATGCCATGCCATTCCTTCTTTAAATTACTTTACAATTTTAATAAATAACATATCAACAGAAAATTGTTTCATTTAGGGCCTCTAAAATAAACAAAAAATTGAGATGATGATTCCCCATTTTCCTTCTAAATCTAATGGATGCCCTTAGTTTGTCCTTGCTTATCTATTGAATTATAAAATAAACCAGATGTGGCATCAAAACTTCATATAATAATATATTTGGTCAAAGATATGAGATCTTTTTTCCTCCCTTATTTTCATTCTAGTCTTTCATTATTTGTACCCATTTGTTCATGGTATATGTCACAATCCTTTAGAAAAACATTTATTATATCCACTTGAAAGTAAGTATTACAATTTATTTCTTTGTTTGCTTGATAGCTAACGGTTTTAACTGTTTATCAATGGTTATAATTTTGTGGCTGATGTTAATGTGCATGTCCATATATATTATTGTAGTTGATACTCAAGGACAACAACGGAAAAGGGGTCGAACTACTCTAAAAGAGTTATGGACATTACCTCCTCAAGAAAGGGTTTTAGTGAGTGCCAATCAGTTAGGACAACCAATTGGATCTGAAGCACAATTATTGGCTGGATTTCTAGGTATGCTTGCTCGATCCGGACAACAGATTGGACTCCAATATGAGAGCTGGCATAAAGTGCCAAAAACATTAAAGGATGAATTGTTGAAATTTATTGAGGTACTCTCACTTAACTGCAATGTTCAAATTTTATCCTAATAAATATTGAAGTGTCAATAGTAAGTTGTATTACTAATCCAAACTGTTTATATAAACTTTCTCATATAGTTACGATTTTCTCTTGAAATTTCAAGAGAGTATGTGCTCAAATCTTTGGGGAAGAAATGGAGAGATTACAAGCATGATCTAAAAACAAAACATTTCAGACGAGAACAAGGACTACAGGCAAACAAGGATAAACATCCAAGTGGTACTATTCGATGGCAATGGGAGCAATTGATTGATTTTTGGTATTAAAGGAAAGGAGAGGTTGGAATAAACATTTTCCTCATTTCATTGAGAGTATCATATCTTAGTTATTTCTAATTTAATATACATGTAGTTATGTAGGATTCAGAAAAACTTGGGATTGCTAGTAGAAAGCAACAAAAACATACGCATACTTCTGGATCAAATAGTTTCGCAAGAAAGGAAAAAGAAATGGTAAGAAACTATAAACTTTTTTATGTTTTTGATTCAAACTAATTTGTGTTTAATTAGTAGGAGACTAGCAGTGGAAGAAAAGTAGGACGCCTTGAACTTTTTCGAGCAACCCATACTAAGAAGGATGGCTCTCACATGATTATGGAGACCGAACAAATTATGGTAATACCTATGTTTTTATTGTTCTTTTATCACTTTACAATTTGTTTTAAAGTATTTAATTTCTTTTATAAATTGTATCTTGATATAGGAGAAAGCAAATGAGAAGTTCGCTGGATGTCAAACAACAGATGAAGATATGCAAATGGTTGAAACTGAGATTTTGACACAAGTTATTGGAAAAGAACGATGTGGACGAGTAAGAGGGCTTGGGTTAGGTCCAACACCGAAAAGCTATTATGGAGGTTCGAGAAACCGAAATTCTACTAACTCAAACACTTAATCAAGTGAATTTGTGGAGCGAATTCAACAAATGGAACAAGAAATGGAACAAATGAAAAGAGAGCGTGCACAAGAACGAGCTGAACATGAATGCCAATGTATGCAATACAATGCTCTACTAACCTTTTTACAAAATCAATATCCTGGAGTTACTATACCTGGAATTAACAATACTGGCTCATCTTCACATGCGCAGGTATTATACAAGTGCAAAGATTATTATGTTTATGCCTAGGTCCATCTTCTAATAATTTTATTGTAATTGTAGGATCAATCATCTGGAGATCAGTAATTAATGGTGTTGCTGATGCATAGGAGATCTTTAGACATTATATATTTGCTATGTTATGTCTTCATTTGGGACAACAATCTCAAACCTAAACATTAGTTGTTTTGGTGTTTTTGAAATTTACTTTGTAATATTATATATGATTGTAAAGCCATGTGACTTCTTATTCGAATTCATGTGGATTAATTATTAGGAATCATCGATTATTGCATATGTTTAGTTGCTTCTGTATGTAAACAAGTATATATATATATATATAAATGTCTATATATATATATGTATGTGTGTGGTATAATGCCAATTGTTATTCCAGGTTTATAGAAGGCATCAATGAAAAAAATGCCCAAAAAAATGTGCATTGCAGGGTAAATGAAACCAATTTACTATGATTGTTCGCGGCGTTTAATCCCAAAAACGCCGTGAACTACAAAGAAAATTCAAATTTGAGACAATTTTCGCGGCGCTATTTAAATCAAAACGCCGCCATGTACTGTCAACTTAGCGGCGTTTTGCCATACAAACGCCACTATATTCCAACACCGAAGTTGGAATGTGCTTCTTGGATACCGGCGCTTAAGATAAAACACCGGTATTTTGGCGGCATTTAAATAATAAATCGCCGGTAAAATACCGGAATTCAAGATATAAAACGCCGCGGAATTGCGGCGTTTTTTACAATATAGTGTCGGTATAATACTGCCGTTTAATTTAATAAATGCCACTATTTTACCGGCATTGAATTAAATAAACGCCGGTATAATACCGGCGTTTTATACATAAACGTCGCTAATTTAATGACGACTATAACGGCGGCACATTTGGCGGCGTTTTATAATATCGCCGGTAGCTAAAATAGTGGTGTTTAAAAAATGGAGTAAAAAGCGCCGCGAAAGGCATATGCTGGTGTAGTGATGGCATCATCCGTCACCCCATTTATCTTCAGCATATCACACACCTCAAGAAAACTCTCTATATGACTGTTTGGATCCTCATCGGCTAAACCATTGAACTGTGCGGATTGCTGTAATATGTGGATAAATGCCGGCTTCAGCTCGAACTTATGAGCTGTAATCGGGGGACGCACAATACTCGATTGTGTCCCCAACACTGAAGGTCTGGCATAATCGGATAATGTCTGCTGTTGCTCATTCTATTCTGCCATGTTTTCAGATTCTTGCACTTCCAAATCAGCTAGAATAGACTGTTCTTGCTCCCTTTTCTTCTAAGTGTACGTTCAAGCTCGGGATCTCCTTCAATCAATATTGATGGGTTCCCTCGGATCATAACCTGGAGCTGTACCCAAAAAGAAAGAAAAAGAAATCAGAATGATGATAGAATAAGAAGATATGAAATAGAATATACGGTGAAATAGCTAAGAAAAAAAAGTGCAAAGTATCTCTAAACGCCAACTCCCCGGCAACGGCGCCAAAAACTTGACAAGGTCCCCTTGCTTATATCCCGCAAGTGCACGGGTTTGTCGAAGTAATAATCCTGGATGAGCGGGTATCGTATCCACGGGGAGTAGGGAATAAAAACACTTAATTCGCTTCTAGCTCTGTGAAAGATGAATACTGATATGTGTGACAATGATTCAATTCTTAGAAGTAAAAACAACAAGTAAGAGAGCACAAGTAAAGAAGAAGGTAAAGCAATCGATAAAGATGGGGTACCTAGATATTGCTCCGTCGAGGACAATCATTTCAAGTGCAAGAACCCTCTATTATGCTTCCTAATCAATGCAAGTGAGTCGTGGAAATCCTTAATTACATAGTCCCAAATCTAAGGTCAACTATGCCTAACTCTATACATGTCCCGGAGGAGAGATTGAATAACCTCTCAACCTCACACTCGCATAGAATTGCAATAAGTTCTAGGGATTCCAAGTGATAAATCTCTTCCTAATTGTAGACCTAACCCTTTGGTTTAGGTGGAAGGTCCCTAACCACAATTAAGCCCTAGATACTAAGATCACTTCTGCGCTTCGCTCCGTTGCACCCGCAACTAAGCCCCAGCGGAAGGTCATCCCTTAGACCATTCACTCTATTGTGGCCGCAAAGAACTCGAGGAACGGAGATAGAATCTAACACATCGGAGGGGAAAGGGGACGCTCCTGTACCTCTCGACTCACCCTCTCAACCTTCTCCAACCTAGCTTTGTCTAATACTCGTGGTGTGTTACTCACTCACAAGGTTACCAACAAGAACTCTCAACCCTAGTGTCTCTCTAGGGGAGTATTCACACAATCAAGCATTTAAGGTTGGAACTCATAATAAAGATCAATTAAGTGAAAGCATAATAAAGAGATTCAAAGAAACGAATACATCATATGGTTCACAAATACCCAAGTACCCACTAGTGGTTTAGCACTCCATGGAGCTAAGTACAATCAAAGAAATAGAATGTAAAAGCAATGAATCCATAGAAAACCCCCTCGATAGTCGTGTCGATGGTCTTGTGGAAAGTCCTCTAATCGTCGTCTAAAGATCCCCTTGTCCGGTATAGTATACGCCTTGATGGAAGCTCCCCTACCAACCTCCTTCCAAAGAGATGACGAATTTGGAGCCGTAGAACCTCTCCAAAACCCTAGCCAATACCTCTCAAAACCCTAACCGAAACCCTCTCTCAAGTTGTGGAAAAGATCGAGAAAAGAATCGTGAAATTGGGGCTGAATCAGGTTTAGATAGGGCTGGAATCGGGGATCCACACGCCCCTATAGACACCCCTGTGGATTTTTCACACGGGGATGTAGAATTTCCACACGCCCGTATGGATTCTCTGTTATGCAGTTTTCTCAGCCGGCTGTGAACAATGCTACTACAATACTTTACCACAGTGTTGCTACAGTGGTCTACTACAGTATCTGGCCTGAAATACTTCCCGAATCCATACTTTCATCGAGGTAATGCAAACGGGCACACGTTCATTTCGTGGATCGCTTTGCTTCTTCAATGATGGAAAAGTTGGTGGAGATCTTGTTCTATATGCATAAGTCGGAATGCTTGAGTATGACTGCCCTTGTGCCCCTCTAAATGGTTGTGCTAACTCAAATACGAGGAGGTTGGCACACACTCTAGCATTTCACACCCGACCTATGTCTTTGCGTTTGAACCTTAGCAAGATTTTCTCCAAAATCGGTGCATTATGATCCACATTGGCTTCTTTCCTTCATAATTAGCCTCACAACCCTACCTGCATAAAAGTAACATAAAAGCACACACATTAGTGTAAAAACCCAAGAAAGGTAATGCTTAACATAAGGAAAGAATGTTTCGCATTCATATCGCACAAGCACTTATCAAATATGTCCGCAACACGAATTCCTCGAGTGGATGATTGTTCAGACCTTTTACAACGGGTTGAATCTGAGTACAAGGCAACACTTGGGTGCGGCAGTTGGAGGTACCTTAGGTGGGAAGAACCCGGTGAGGCCAGTCAACTAATTGAAGAAATGGGGTTAAATAGCTACCAATGGAATGCTAAGGAGAAGAAAAAGGTGGCTGGGCTCCATGAGATAGATGCAGTAACTTCATTGGCTGCTCAAGTAGAATCATTGAGTAAGAAGTTAGATCTTGTAACTTCAAATAGAGTGGCAGCCGTGACTACTTGGACCGGGTGTGGTGGAGGACATGTTCCCTCTGTTTGGCCGATCTCTATTGGTGATGCATCTTCGGTTGAGAATGTCGATTTTATGGATAATGCAATGAGGAACGAAGGGAATCCATATAGCAACACCTACAATTCGGGTTGGAAGAATCATCCCAATTTTTCGTGTGGCAACCAAAGTCCACAAAAGGCCATTGGGCTACCGGGTTTCCAACAACAACAAGCCTCAAACATGGAAAACCGAATTTCAAGTTTGGAGACCCGAATGACCGATTAGGAGAAAGCCTTGACTAGGTTTGTGGCATCGTCAGATATAAGGTTTCAATCAGTCGAGGCTATACTTCTCAACCACACCGCCTCTTTGCACAATCTTGAAAATCAAGTGGTGCAGATTGCGAAGTCTCTATCGGAAAGGCCACAAGGAAGCTTGGCGAGTAATACCGAGACCAATCCTAGAGAGCATGTGAAGGCGATCACTTTGAGAAGTGGTCGTGAGGTTGAAGGTAGACTTCTGAGTGAGAGGCCTAATGAACACGCACCTGAGGTTATAGAGGTTAAGGAGGGAGCATGCAAAGAGAAGAAGGTGGCACCCCCACCTTTCAAGCCAAGAATCCCTTATCCCTCTAGATTGAAGAATGACCAAGGGGATGAACAGTACAAGAAGTTCCTGAGTTTGTTCAAGCAGCTCCACATCAATATTGCTTTTGTTGGGGCATTGGCCCAAATGCCTAAGTATGCAAAATTCCAGAAGGACTTGTTGACTAACAAGAGGAAGTTAGAGGAGAGTGCTTCAGTGATCTTAGATGCATCTTGCTCAGCGGTGTTGCAAAAGAATATGCGGACAAGAAGAAAGACCCGGGAAGCTTCATTTTTCCGTGTAATATTGGCAATTTGGGTGAAGAAATGGCATTAGTGAACTCAGGGGCCAGTATCAACGTCATGTTATACACCTTCTTTCAGAAGCTAGGCTTGGGCGAGCCTAGACCCACTCGGATGACTTTGCAATTGGCGGATCGAACGGTGAGACATCCGAGGGGTATCGTCGAAGATGTGCTTATCAAGGTGGACAAGTACATTTTTCTGATAGATTTTGTGGTGCTAGATGTTGATGAGGATGTGGATATACCTTTGATACTTGGGAGACAGTTCTTACGGACTTCCAAAGCATTAGTTGACATGGACGGCGGGGAGCTAACATTGAGAGTTGGAGATGATAATCTCACATACCGTCTTGCTGAAGCCATGCGACATTCTCCTGATTTTGATGATGCTTTATATTTTCTAGACACTGCTGATGAGATTGTTGATGAATATATGCAGAAAATGTTCAATCCAGACTCGTACAAAGGTTTTTTTGACCAAGAGGTGGAAAATAAAGAAGTTATGAAGCTTGGTTCGACTCAAGAAGTACCATCTACTCCGGGGATCCTGAAGAAGGTGCTCCGGAAGATGAAGAGGGCTAGGAGACACTACTGGAAATGCTCTAAGGCTGCTGGAGACGCGCGTGAACCGAACAAATTGGATGCACCATTGCAACGTGGTCCCAAGCCCGATAACTCCTCATCTACCTTCAAGAGACTTTGTTCATCATGCTTTCAAGCTATGGGTAAGAGGACAACCTTCATCTATGAACCCCCTTGACCCTCTCGACTCACGACTCACCCTCTCGATCCTCTCCAACTTTGCTTTATATAATCCTAATGAAATTGATAAGTGCTTGTGTGATATGAATGTGAAGCATTATTTCCTTATGGTGAGCATTACTTTTCTCGGGTTTTTACATTAATATGTGTGTTTTTATGTTACTTTTATGCAGGTAGGGTTGTAAAACCAATTATGAAGGAAAGAAGCCAATGTGGATGACAATGCACCGATTTTGGAGGAAATCTTGCTAAGGTTCAAACGCAAAGATATAAGTTGGGTGCGAGATGTTAGAGTTGTGCCAATCTCCCCATATTTGAGTTTGCACAATCATTTGGAGGGGCACAAGGGCAGTCACACTCAAGCATTCCGACTTATGCATATAGAACAAGATCTCCATCAACTTATCCGTCATTGAAGAAGCAAAGCGATCCATGGCATAAACTTGTGCCCGTTTATGTTACCTCGATGAAAAGTGGATTCGGGAGTATTTTTTGGCAGAGTACTGTAAACAAATAACTGTAGCAAACACTGTATCAATTACTGTTCGCAGCCGGCCGAAAATGACTGTTTCAGAGAATCCTCACGGATGTGTGGAAATTCCACAGGGGCATGTGAAAATCCCCAGGACCGTGTGGATGCCCGATTCCAGCCCTATTTAAAGCGGATTTCAGCCCCGATTTCAGCATTCTTTTCTCCATCTTTTCCCCAACTTGAGAGAGGTCTTCGGCTAGGGTTTTGAGCGGTATTTGCTAGGGTTTTGGAGAGGTTCTACAGCTCTGACATCGCCATTCCTTAAGAAGAAGGTTGGTAGGAGAGCTTCCGTCGAGGCGTATCCTATACCGGACGAGGGAATCCTTGGACGACGAGTAGACGACTCTCCACAAGACCATCGACATGACCATCGAGGGGGTTTCTCTATGGATTCATTGCTTTTACATACTATTTCTTTGATTGTATTTAGCTCCATGGAGAGCTAAACCCCTAGTGGGTACTTGGGTATTTGTGAACCCTAGGATGTATTTGTTTCATTGAATCTCTTTATTATGCTTTTAATTAATTGATGTTTATTGTGAGTTCCAACCTTGAATGCTTGATTGTTTGAACATTCCCCTAGAGCAACACTAGGGTTGAGAGTTCTCGTTGGTAACCTTGTGAGTGAGTGACACACCACGAGTGTTAGACAAAGCTAGGTTGGAGAGGTTTGAGAGGGTGAGTCGAGAGGTACAAGAGCGTTCCTTTCCCCTCCGACGTGATAGATTCTACCTCCGTTCCTCGAGTTTTTTGCGGCCATAATAGAGTGAATGGTCTAAGGGATGAACTTCCGCTGGGGCTTAGTTGCGCGTGCAACGGAGTGAAGCGTTGAGGTGATCTTAGTATCTAGGGCTTAATCGTGGTTAGGGACCTTCCACCTGGACCAAAGTATTAGGTCTATAATTAGGAAGAGATTTATCACTTGGAATCCCTAGAGCTCATTGCAACTCTATGCGAGTGCGAGGTTGAGAGGTTATCTAATCTCTCCTCCGGGACATGTATAGAGTTAGGCATAGTTGACCTTAGATTTGGGATTATGTAATTAAGGATTTCCATGACTCACAATTGCATTGATTAGGAAGGATAATAGTGGGTTCTTGCACTTGAAACAATTATCCTGGGTGGAGCATTATTCGAGTACCCCATCTTTATCGATTGCTTTACCTCCTCCTTTACTCGTGCTCTCTTACTTGTTGCTTTTACTTTTGAGAATTGAATCATTGTCACACTTATCACTATTGATCTTTCACATTGCTAAGAAGCGAATTAAGTGTTTTTATTCCTTACTCCCTGTGGATTCGATACCCGCTCATCCGGGATTATTACTTCGACAAACCCGTGCACTTGTGGGATATACACAAGGGGACCTTGTCAGAAATCAATACAACAAGTATTCAAAGTTGAAACTCAATTAAAACATCAATTAAAGAAGAAGAACAAGATTCAATGAATTAAAATCATCCTAGGGTTTACAAGTCCAAGCACCCACTAGTGGTTTAGCCCTCCATGGAGCAATATACAATCAACAATGAAATCGAATGTAAAAACATGCAATCCATAGATAAAACAACCTTATAGTCCATATCGATGGTCTTGTGGAGCCGCCTCATCTTCACCAAGAGTTCCCTTATCAAGCCTAGGGCACACTTGGCTGAATTGATGCCGACGAAAGCTCCTGACACACCCTTTTGCTTGTGTACCGCAAGTGCACGGGTTTGTCAAAGTAATAATAGTGATGTGAATAAGATTTAATGCAAATAGAAATAAGAAAAGAAGAAGGAGGCGCAAATAAAAGATAGGAGAGGCAATCAAAGATAAATGGGCCATCTAGACGTTGCTCACCCTAGGACTAGGACTATTGTTTCAAGTACAAGACCAATCATTATGTTTCCTAACTAGTATATAATGAGCTATGGAGATCCTTAAACATACGGTCCCAAAACATGAGGTCAACCGTGACTAACCCTACACTATACCCCGTTGGAGAAATCTTTCAGTCTCGACATCTCACATGGTGCTAGGTTGCTTTAGGCTTTATGGATTCCAAGTGATAAACCTTATTCCCTAAAATAGATCTAACCCTTTGGTCAAGGCGAAAGACCCCTAGTCACAATTAAGCCCTAGATACTAAGGATTACTTTAACGCTTCACTCTGTTGCTTGCGCAACTAAGCCACAGCAGAGTTCATCTCTTAGCACTTCACTCTATTGTGATCACAAAGAACTCTTGAAACATGGAGGTAGGATAAATCACACTGGAGGGAAATGTGGATATTCCGCTACCTCTCGACTCACCCTTTCAATCCTCTCCAATCTAGCATTGTCTAACCCTCATGGTGTGTCACTCATCCACAAGGATTACCAAAATGGATTCTCAACCCTAGTATCACTCTATGGAAAAATCAACTCAACAAGCATTCAAGATTAGAACTCAATTAACACATCAACTAATGAAAGCATAATAAGAGGTTAAAGAAACAATATCATCCTAGGGTTTACAAGCCCAAGTACCAACTAGGGGTTTAGCTCTCCGTGGAGTGAAATTCAATCAATAATGAAATCAAACGTAAAAATATGCAATCTATGAATAAAACCCCCTTGGTGTTCATGTCGATGGTCTTGTGGAGTGGCTGCGTCTTCTCAAAAGGTCCCCTCGTGAAGCCTAAGGCAAACCTCGCTAGATCGGTGCCGACGAAAGCTCCCCTAATAACTCTCTTCCGAAGGAAATACGGTGTCAAAGACCGTAAACCTCTCCAAAAGCCTAGCCAAAGCCTCTCCAAATGGGTTAGAATCGGGCATCCACACAGCGTGTGGAATTTCCACACGCCCGTGTGAATCTGCAAAAAATTGTTTTTCAGCGGCTTGTGGAAAGTAACTGCTACAATAAATTACTACAGTAAATTGCTGCAAAACCTAATACTGTACTCTGCCAAAATACTCCCGAATTCACACTTTTCATCGAGGAATTTTAAACAGGCACACGTCCATGCTGTAGATCGTGTTGCATCTTCAAATAAAAACACATTTGATGACAATCTTACTAGCATTGCAAGAGTTAGAACACATGAGTGTAATTGCCTTTGTGCCCCTACAATTGGCAAATTCACTTGAGCACAACGGAGGTTGGAAAGCACTCACATGTCTTTGAGCACAACTTGTTTCTTCATGTTTGCTCACTCCAAGATTCCATCAACAAAGTGCGAACACAATCTACTTTGCCTTCTTTCTTCTATACTTGTCTCCGCAACCCTACATGCATAAAAGAACACAGATACACATGTATGATTGATAAAATCATAGAAAAGTAATGCTCATCGTAATAAAAAAAGAATACTTCATATTACTAATACACAAGCACTTATCAAGCCTCGTCTTCGCTAAAGGTTCCCTCATCAAGCATAGGGGACACCTCGCCGAATCGATGCCAGTGAAATCTCCCTCAATAACTATCTTCTCAAGGAATATGGTTTTGAAGGCTGTAGTACTACTCCAACAACCTTGCGAAAGCCGCTCCAAACCCTAGCCGTGAGAGCCTCCAAAGTTAGGGAAAAGGTAGGAAAAAGATTGGAAAAAACTAAATAGGACTGGAATCGAACATCCACAGGGACATGTGGAATTTCCATATGTCCATGTGAATCTCTAGGAATCGAATTTTAAGCATACTGACAAGTACCCCTTGCTTATATCCCGCAAGTGCACGGGTTTGTCGAAGTAATAATCCCGGGTGAGCGGGGTCGAATCCACAGGGAGTAGGGAATGAAAATACTTAATTTGGTTCTTAGCTATGTAGAAGATCAATAATGATTGGTGTGAAATTGATTCCACTCTCAATAATAAAAGAAACAAGTGAGAGAGCAAGAATAAAGAAAAGGGTAAGGCAATCGATAAAGATGGGGTACTTGGATGATGCTTCACCTAGGAAAATCGTTTCAAGTGCAAGAACCCTCTATTATGCTTCCTAATCGATGCAATGGTGAGTCGTGGAAATCCTTACATACATAGTCCCAAATCTAAGGTCAACTATGCCTAACTCTATTCATGTCCCGGAGGAGAGATTAAGTAACCTCTCAACCTCATACTCGAACAAAGTTGCAATGGGCTCTAGGGATTCCAAGTGATAAATCGCTTCCTAATTATAGACCTAACCCTTTGGTCCAGGCGGAAGGTCCCTAGCCACAATTAAGCCCTAGATACTAAGATCCCCTCAACGCTTCACTCCATTGCACGCACAACTAGGCCCCAGCGGAGGTTCATCCCTTAGACCATTCACTCTATTATGGCCGCAAAGAACTCAAGGAACGGAGGTAGAATCTATCACGTCGGAGGGGAAAGGGGACTCTCCTGTACCTTTCAACTCACCCTCTCAACCCTCTCCAACCTAGCTTTGTCTAATGCTCATGGTGTGTCACTCACTCACAAGGTTACCAACAAGAACTCTCAACCCTACTGTCACTCTAGGGGAAATATTCATACAATCAAGCATTCAAGGTTGGAACTCACACTAAATATCAATTTATTGAAAGCATAATAAAGAAGTTCAATGAAACGAGTACATCCTAGGGTTCACAATCACCCAAGTACCAACTAGGGGTTTAGCTCTACATGGAGCTAAGTACAATCAAAGAAATTGAATGTAAAAGCAATGAATCCATAAAGAAACCCCCTCGATGGTCGTGTCGATGGTCTTGTGGAAAGTCCTCTACTCGTCGTCCAATGATTCCTTCATCTGGTATAGGATACGCCTCGATCGAAGCTCCCCTACCAACCTTCTTCCTAATGGAATCACGATGTCGGAGCTGTAGAACCTCTCCAAAACCTTGGCCAATACCCCTCGAAACCCTAGCCGAAACCCTCTCACAAGTTGGGGAACAGATGGAGAAAAGAATACTGAAATCGGGGCTGAAATCGGCTTTAAATAGGGCTGGAATCGGGCAACTGCACGGCCATGTATGATGTCACACGCCCCTGTGGAATTTCCACACGGGCGTGGATAATTTCCACACGCCCGTGTGGATTATCTGTTTCTCTGATTTCTCGGTCGGGCTGCTACAGTACTTGTACAGTGCTTTACTGCAGTAACCTGCTATAGTACTCTACCAGAAATACTCCCGAATTCCATAGTTTCATTGGGGTAACGCAAACGGGCACACGTTTACGTCGTGAATCACTTGCTTCTTCAATGATGTACACGTTGGTGGATCTCTTGTTCTTATATGCATAAATCAGAATGCTCGAGTGTGACTGCCTTTGTGCCCCTCCAAATGAATGTGCTCACTCCAATACGAGGAGGTTGGCACACACTCTAGCATCTCACACTTGACCTATGTCTTCGCGTTTGAACCTTAGCAAGATCTCCTCCAAAATAGGTGCATTATGATCCACATTGGCCTATTTCCTTCATACTCGGCCTCACAACCCTACCTGCATAAAAGTAACATAAAAATACACATATTAATGTAAAAACCTGAGAAAAGTAATGCTCAACATAAGGAATGAACGCCTCGCATTCATATCGCACAAGCACTTATCACATACTATGAACAACAACTGCTATAGTGATTTATGACAGTACATTGCTATAGTACTTCGTCAAAATGCTCCCGAATCCACATTTTTCATCAAGGCCACATGAATGGGCACATATTCACTCGAGCACGACGGAGCTTGGCACATAGTCCCATGTCTTTGAGCATAACTTGTCTCTTCATGTTTGTTCACTCCAAGATTTCATCAACAAATTGCATCTACGATCTACTTTTGGTTTCTTTCTTTCTTAATTGTCTCCATAACCCTACATGCACAAAAGAACACAACTACACATGTATAAGCGATAAAATTTGAAAAAAGTAATGCTTAATGTAAGAAAAAAATACTTCGTATTAATAATACATAAGCACTTATCAAACTTCCCCATACTTAAGCTTTTGCTTGTCTTGAAGCAAAAATAAAACATTGAAGCAAAGAAGAAGGAAATTGCCATAGTGATGTGCTACAGTACCTGCTACAGTGCTCTGCCAAAATACTTCCGAATCCACACTTTTCATCGAGGCAACATAAACGGGCACACGTCCATGTTGTAGATCACGTTGCATTTTCAAATAAAAACACATTTGATGACAATCTTGCTAGCATTGCACAAGTGGGAACACATGAGTGTGACTGCCTTTATGCTCCTCCAATTTGCATATTCACTTGAGCACAATGGAGGTTGACACACACTCACATGTCTTTGAGCACAACTTGTGTCTTCACGTTTGTTCACTCCAAGATTCCATCAACAAAGTGCAAACTCAATCTACTTTTGCTTCTTTCTTCCATACTTGTCTCCAAAACCCTACATGCACAAAAGAACACAAATACACATGTATGAGCGATAAAATCTGAGAAAGGTAATGCTTATCATAAGAAAAGAATACTTCATATTACTAATACACAAGAACTTATCAAAGCTTCCCTAATAACTCTCCTCCAAAGGAACGTGATGTCAAAGGCCGTAGACCACTCGAAAAACCAAGGATAAGCCTCTCTAAACCCTAGCCACGAGCGGCTCCAAAGGTGGGCAAAAGATGGGAAAAAGACTTTCCAAAATACTCAAGTCGTGGTATTTATAGGGGCTGGAATTGGCCATCGACATGGCCGTGTAGAATTTTCACATGGGCGTGTGGATTTCCAGAACTTGTTTCCTACTAGCTGTGAACAGTAACTGCTAGTTTTAGTACAATGATTTGCTATAGTAAACTACTACAGTAGTTCACAAAGATGCTCCAGATTCTATTCTTTTAATTGAGGCCACATGAATGGGCACACATTCATGCGATAGATCATGTTGCATCTTCATTGAAACCACATTGACAAAACTCTTGCTAGTATTGCACAAGTTGGAACACATGAGTGTGACTACCTTTATGCCTCTCCACTTTATGTATTCACTTGAGCGCAATAGAAGTTGGCACACACCCACATGTCTTTGAGCATAACTTATGTCTTCATGTTTATTCACTCCAAGAACTTCATCAACAAATGCATCCACAATCTACTTTTGCTTCCTTTCTTCCAGCATTATCTCCACAACTCTAAATGCACAAAAGAACACAAATACACAAGAATAAGTGATAAAATCTAATAAAAGTGATGCTCAATGTAAGAAAAGAATACTTGGTATTACTTATGCACAAGCACTTATCACAACCCCTTTCCTGATGTGTACCCTAGTTAGACGAGTAGAGATCACCCTCTAGACAGCAAATCGATCTAAGGTTAAATAGCAACTTAAAATACCATGGCCACCGAGGAAAATGGCAATGAAAATTCACGCATATACAACTAATTGGCAAGTACCTCACTAAGCTAGCAATATATAAGCATCAAGACAAGAAGAACAAAGAATAATAAGCGATATGAACAACTGGAAGACCACAAGGAAACTTAAGAATCAATTTCACTAAATTCAAAGTATTAGAAGCCAAGGTTCATAAATTGGGGCACCAAAATATGATTAGCCCCTCATTGTCTTACAAACAACCATAGGAAAGCAATAAGTGAAATAGAAAGTATCTATTAAACTCACTTCTTGGTTCACAATCATATCGGAGAAGGCTTGGCAATAGTTGTCACTGACGATCCTCTTTCTCCATGCTTGTCTCTTCTCTAGATCTACCCCTGAACGGTGCTGACGGCTGCCCTAACCCATGTCTTCAAAACGAGAGAAGAAGATTCTTTCAAAATCTAACTTTAGGGTTTAAATAACCCTTTCTCGATGTAAGCACGACTGTGCTGATGGTCATGCTAATGATTGGTGTGCTCACCCGTAAGTGTACGGGGTCGCCAAGTAATATCTTGTGCAAGATCCCAAGGATCGTATTCCACGGGGTAAGGAGCTCCTATTACTCCTTCATCACTTACTTTCTAACCTCACAACTTAAACATGGTAAACTACTCTAATATATGCATGAACGTAAATAAATCACAAGCATAACAATTTCAAGGCAAGAAAAGAGATCACAAGAGGAACGATGAGATAAATAGGCCTAGGGATGAGGATCCCCATGAGGGGTCATCATGAAATATGGATGCATAAAAATAACCTAGCAAGGGTGATTTAAACCGACGAATCTCAATGTTAGTTCAACCCTAATTTCTCACCAGTTAAACCCTAATCCCATACGAATAATGACAAGGATTTCTCACAAATCACATTCCTAAGATTCCATTAAGTAAAGGAAGATCACGCGATAATGATACACTCAACCTAAGTTTATCCTTAAGATACGGAAGGGCTACCGACATCCAATTTCTCGGCATGTCGATCCAAGAATACCCCTTCTAGCTCATTAATGATCTAGTACATGCGAGTAGGTCACATCTACATGTACAACTCAACAAAGAACTAAGGATCTCTCCGTTTTATAGTTCTACACATGAAGAACAATGAGCCAAGACATAAATCAACCTAATGCATTTCAAATAAAAGTTTAGCATCCAAAATACAAGATGAACACCCCAAGGTTCACCTACATCAAGTGGCCTTGGGGTCTAGCGTGCCATCAAACAAACAAGTATAACAAACTCAAGCAAAACACAAAGCAAATACATAAGAGGCACTCCCTACTCCGAATGATGATGAAGAAGAACAATGCCGGCCGAATGACTCTTCCTCTAGCCCAAGGAATGCCGAATGCTCCTCCTCTCTTGATGATGAAGCTCTCCCCTTGAAGTTCAAACTCTTGATCACATACAAGCCTCAAGCCAGGCTCTACCAAGATGTCTTCATTCTTCCTCTTCTTCCCTAAGTGTTGGTTTCCAAAAGTCCTCCAAACCCTCTCCTCTAACCCCCAAGTATCCACAACCAAATATGGGACCGTATGAGCTGAAATGAGACTCAAAATCCCCCCAAAAGGGTCCATACCACCTCAATGAGGTGGTCCATATTGCCTCAATGAGGGGGTCCATACTGCCTCAATGAGGGGATCATTGAGGCAGTATGCCTTCAAATAAGCTCTTCTCTTCTCTGGCTATAGTATCTATCTCGGGATCAATCCAGGGCAGCATTGAGGTCGTATGCCTTGGATCAACTCCTAACTCGAAAATCATTCAGGTGCTACAGTGTCTTTCTATAGTGTCAATGCTATAGTACCACTGCTACATTACTCCAGCTACACTAATATGCTACAGTTAATACTCTACAGTACCGCGACCTGGTTTTCTTCTCTTTTTCACCCAAATCATATCTTCGTGTCCTCCATGGCTCTTTCATGCCCTGCAAAGCAAATAATACATGATTAATCATGAAACGGGCATCAATTCTTATAAAAATACATGCTAGAGTTATCACATACATATACAAAAATATGTACATTTAGACACTTATCAATGATTTTGCTTGGGTCTACTTGTTAGGGATTGATTTCTCTACAAATTTAGTAAATCACATGGGGGTAAGCACGCCCATGCTTACTGCCCATGTTTCGAGAGCACACTCATTGACACACCCTTGGCGTGTGTGTACCAGAAGTACACGGGTTGTCAAAATAATAAAATACCCCGGTGAGTGGGTAGTCACATCAACAGAGAATAGTTGTTCAGAATCACAAAGTATTTCTATTTAGCTAGAGTGAAACCAATGTGTGATGTTTCTTCAAAATATCAATGCAAATGAAAGTAAAAGAGAGAAAAGAGAAAGCAACAGGATTAAGGAGAGGTAATCGATGGTCAAATGGGGTACTCGAACAATACTCTACCTAGGACTATTGTTTCAAGTGCAAGACTAATATTATGCCTCCTAACTAAAGTTTGATGAGTTGTGGAAATCCAAAAATACACTGTCCCAAACCTAAGGTCAATCGTGAAAAGCGCTCTACACTATGCCCTAGTGAAAAGGGATACTCTCAACACCTAACACTGTGTGGGACTGCTTGAGGCTCTAGGTACTCCAAGGGATAAACCCTATTCCCTAGTATAGATCTAACTCTTTGGTCATGCGAAAGACCCCTAGTCACGATTAACCCTAAAAATTTAAGTTAAACTAGAGCATGATAGTGTTCAATGTTAAAAAACTCTCCTAAACTTAAGAATACAATCATTGCAACTAAGGTGAACCTCCATTAGCTATATAAGCATGAAAATATAACGCATAAGTATAGATCACATGTAATGTAAACTCCCCCCAACACTTAAGGTGTCTTTATCTACATGTAAACGTATTTAAGATGTAAAACAATAAAAACATGTGTGTGAAGATGGGCAATTGAAACAATACTCCCCTAAACTCCTAGTGTTGCATTCGATGGAGCTAATTTCATTGAGAGTTGAGTTACAATGGTTGTAGAGCACACACGACCATGTGGAATACCATATTAACTGTGCCAATGACTAATCCTCAATTCCAAGACTCACAAGACCATCTGCACGTATACACAAGGCGGTTCAGTAAAGCTCACCAAAACATAATAAAATCGAGTCTACAAAAATATGGAAATGAAATACAACTTGATATAACTGAAAAGGAAAATGATAAAATCAGAAGGAAATTCCTTTTTGAGTAATACATGTCCAAAATAAAATGCAGAAATAAAGTAACAAAACATAGAAACAAAGAAACATAAAGATAAAGACGCCTCAAGCGTCTGTGTCATTTGCTGCTAGTGTTGTTACTACTGCTGCTGATGCTGGTGCTGTAGGGGATGGTAATGCCTATGGTGCTGGTGATGTTGGAGCTTGGGGTCGAATAACAAAAGGCGAGGTTACGTCTCACTCAAGTAACTACTGTAATGTGTCAAGATACGCCATCACCTTGGCATGGTTTGCGGCCTGTGTCGCGTGAACCTCAGCTGGATCTGACTATAATACCCCTACAACACTCTCGAGCCTCTAAAATTGATTATGGGCTCGGGATGGATAAAATATGTACACTAGAGATGGCTCCTATCCTATAGGGGGTGCCTCTATCTCCATCTCCTCCTGGTGTGGGTGAAGCGCAAGCTGTGAACCCGCGGTGGCATCACCCTCACCCTCATCTGTCTCTGGTGGGGGCATGATCATCACATAAACATCGTCTCTATACCTCTGGACAATGCCCATCAATCACAGTGTCTCTAAGCTGAGGGGAGATGAAATAATGATCTTCTTGGCCCCTCTGAACGCGTCAAGTAAAACAATCCCCATGATGAGTGTAGTAATGTACGAGCCTAAGAATATCACTCCCACATTGTCATACTGTCCCTAGTGATGTAAGTACTCTGCCACAGTATGTCCAAGATTGAGTGGCTTGCTCTGTACCATAGAATACAAATATAGCAACTCTTGGCAGCTCAGAATCCCTGTACTGTCACCATGGTCATTCACTAATCTGTTGAGAATGGCGTGGATATATCTGTAAGCTGGTCGGGAGAGACACGTCGCCTTCGAAATCCTAGGCTTTTACTATCTCTTTCCATACAACATACAATAAGCTTGCCGCAAAGTTAAGCTGCTAGGGTAATCTATCGGTAACTACTCGTACTCTTCCATGTCAGTGTAAGCCTCATCATAGAGCCCAAGTCAGATCAAAAACCGAGTCACGCATATGCTATAGTACTGTCCAATGGATCTGAACTGTATAGCACTAATGCTATCAAAGCTGGAGTATGAACAGTCAAACTCGAACCACGCCATCACCTCTAATGTCAACATATGGATAGCTGGCTCTTGGATGGACAATAATCACCACCAACTACCCACAGAAATCAATTCCTCATTGGAGTTTGTCTTTTAGAACTTCACATCTCGACTCACCCTCTTAACCCTCTTCAATCTCAATAAGTCTAAGCCTAATGTAGTTGTCACCCATTCAAAGGGTTACCTAGATAGATTCTCAACCCTAGTGTAACTCTAAGGGAAAATCCAATCAACAAGCACACAAGATTGAAACTTAATTAAAGCATCAATTAAAGGAAACATAATAGAAACCAGTGAAATAAAATCATCCTAGGCTTTACAAGCCCAAGCACCCACTAGGGGTTTAGCTCTCCATGGAGCAATACAAAGTCAAAGATAAAATCAAAGATAAATGCAAGCAATCCATTAAGAAAACCCCCTTGTTGTTAGTGTGGACGGTCTTGAGGAGTCGCCTCGTCTTTTCCAAGGACTCCTTTGTCAAGCCTAGGACACACCTCACCGAATTGATGCCTACAAAAGCTTCCCCAATAGCTCTCCTCTAAAGAGAATCGATGTCAAATGCCATAGAACTGCTCCTAAAACCCAGCAAAAGTCTCTCCAAACCATAACCGTACTCTTACCAAAAGATAGGTCCAAGATAGGAAGAAGATCCCCAAATAAAACTCTCAAAGTGGTATTTATATGGCTGAAATCGAGTATACATAGATGCATGTGGAATTTCCACACGGGTGTGCAAATTTCTAGGCTTCATTTTCCTCCGTGCTATAAACAGTAATTGCTACAATGATTTTGCTATAGTGTTTACTACAGTAAACTACTATAGTACTTTGCGAAATACTCCCAAATTCATTTTCTTCATCGAGGCGGCATGATTGGGCACACATCCATGCGGTAGATCATGTCTCTTCTTTAATTAAACCACATTGATGAAGCTCTTTGAAATGTTACACAAGTTGGAACACATGAGTGTGACTGCCTTTGTGCCACTCCAATTTGTACATTCACTTGAACATTTCAGAGGTTGGCACACACCCACATGTCTACGATCACAACTTGTGCCATGACCCTTGTTTAATACAAAAATTCCATCAACAATCGCGTCCACGATCTACTTTTGCTTCCTTTCTTCCAAACTTCTCTCTACTACCCTAAACACACAAATACACACGATTGAGCTATAAAATTTGATAAAAATGATGCTTAATATAAGAAAAGTACACTTCGTAATACTTATACACAAGCACTTATCACTCATGCAAGAAGCATAGTGACCTTGATAATCTTCTTATAAATCATCCAGTAAATGTATTGGGTAAGTACACCCGTGCTTAATGATCCTGCTTCATTAGTGACAATGCCCCTTGCTTATGGCCCGCAAGTGCACGGGTTTGTCGAAGTAATAAATCCCATGCGAGTGGCTATCGTATCCATAGGGAATAGTGAGTAGAAACACAACAATTGCTATCTAACTATGATGAAAATGAATTAATGGTAGTGTGAATAAAATCGTTATAAAAAGAACTAAAAGAAATAAGAAAGGGAGGCACGATAAAGTGAGAGGAAATGCAATCGATTATAAAGTGGTGCACTTGGACATTGCTCCCCCTAGGGTTATTGCTTCAAGTGCAAGACCAACTATTATATCTCCTAACTGATGCTTAATGAGTCGTGGAAATCCTAAGGTCAACCATGACTAACTCTACACTTTGCCCCGACGAAGAAATCGCTCAGTCTCAACACCTCACACTGTGTACAGTTACAAAAAGCTCTAGGAATTCCAAGTGATAAACCCTATTCCTATATGTAGATCCAACCCTTTGGTCCAGGAGAAAGACCCCTAGTCACAAATAAGCCCCAGATTTTAAGATTTACTTCAACGCTTCACTTTGTTGCTCGTGCAACTAAGCCCTAGCGGAGTTCCTTTCTTAGCACTTCACTCTTTTGTGACCGTAAAGAACTCTAGGAATATGGAGGTAGGATAAATCACACCAGAGGTGAAAGGGAATGCTCCGCTACCTCTGACTCATCCTCTCAATCCTCTCCAATCTAGCATTATCTAGCCCTCATGGTGTGTCATTCATCCATAAGGGATACCAATATGGACTCTTAACCCTAGTGGCACTCTATGGGAGAAATTATTCAACAATCATTCGAGATTGGAACTCAATTAAAGATATTAATTAAGGAAAGCATAATAAAAAGTCAATGAAACAATATTATAGTAGGGTTTACAAGTTCAAGCACCCATTAGGGGGTTTAGCTCTCCATGGAGCAAGATACAATCAATAATAAAATTGAAAGTAAAAACATGTAATCCATACGGAAACCCCCTCGGTATTCATGTTGATGGTCATGTGGAGTAGTCTCATCCTCTTCCAAGGTCCCCTTGTCATGTCTAGGGCACACCTCACCGGATCGGTGCCGACGAAAGTTCCCCCAATAACTATCTTCCAAGAGAAAAGCGGTGTCAAAGCCGTAGACCCACTCGAAAAAGCTTGCCAAAGGCTCTCTAAACCCTAGCCGCCGACCTCCCAAAAGATGAAGAAAAGATAGAAGGAAGGATGAAAGATGGATCCCCAAATCGGTACAAGTCACGGCTTCATAAAGGGCAGGAATCGGGCATCCACACGGGTGTGTGGAATTTCCACATGCCCATGTCGATGTCTCGAAATCTGATTTTCTGTGGACTGTGAACAATAATTGGTACAGTAAATTGCTACAATGATTTGCTACAGTGCCAAAATATTCCCGAATCCACACTTTTCATCAACGCAACATAAACGGGCACACGTCTATGCTGTAGATCGCATCGCTTCTTCAATAAAATGCCATATTGGTGAAGATCTTGCTAACATTACACAAGTCAGAATACACAAATGTGATTGCCTTTATGTCTCTCCAAACCATGTAATTACTTAAATGCGTGCCAACCTCCATGCATTCAAGCAATTACATGGTTTGGAGGGGCATAAAGGTAATCACATTTGTGTATTCTGACTCGTGCAATGTTAGCAAGATCTTCACCAATATGGCATTTCATTGAAGAAGTGATGTGATCTATGACCTAGACGTGGGCCTGTTTATGTTGTCTCGATGAAAAGTGTGGATTTGGGAGTATTTTAGCGGAGTACTATAGTAGGTACTGTTAAAAATCATTGTGTAGTAGTTATTGTTCGCAGCCCACAGAAAGTCACTGTAGTAATTAATGTAGTAGTTATTGTTCGACACCGCATTTCTCTTGAAAAATAATTATTGGGGGAGCTTTCGTCGGCACCGATCCGGCAAGGTGTGCCCTAGGCTTGACAAGGGGACCTTTGGAGAATACGAGGGTACTCCACAAGACCATCGACATGAATACCGGGGGGTTTACTATGGATTGTATGTTTTTACTTTCGATTTTATTATTGATTGTATCTTGCTCCATAGAGATCTAAATCCCCTAGTGGGTACTTGGATTTGTAAACCCTAGGATGTATTTGTTTCATTAACCTTTTAATATGCCTTCCTTAATTGATGTCTTTAATTGAGTTTCAATCTTGAATGCCTGTTGAATGATTTCTCCCTTAGAGTGACACTAGGGTTGAGAGTCTACATTGGTAATCATTGTGAGTGATTGACACACCATGAGGGTTAGACAGTGCTAGATTGTTGAGGGTCGAGAGGGTGAGTTGAGAGGTAGCGGAACATCCCCTTTCCCATCGAGTGTGATTTATCCTACCTCCACGTTCCAAGAGTTCTTTGCAGTCACAATAGAGTGAAGAGTAAAGGTATAAACTCTACTAGGGCTTAGTTGCGCGAGTAACAGAGTGAAGTGTTGAAGTGACTTTAACATATGTGGCTTAATAGTTACTGGGGGTCTTCACCTAGACCAAAGAGTTATATCTACATATCGGAATGAGGTTTATGACTTGGAATCCTCTGAGCTTCTTGCAACTTTACACAATGTGAGGTGTTGAGACTGGTTGATTTCTTCATCGGGGCATAGTGTAGAGTTAGTCACAGTTAAACACAGGTTTGGGACTGTGTATTTAAGGATGTGCAAGAATCATTAAGCATTAGTTAGCAAGCATAATAGTTGGTTTTGCACTTGAAGCAATAATCCTATTAGGAACAATATGCGAGTACCCCACTTTTATTGGTTGCCTTTCATCTCATTTTATTGTGCCTCTCTTTCTTATTTTCTTTAGTTTATTTGCATCAATCTTTATCCACACCATCATTGTTTCATTTCCGCTTAGTTAAGTAGCAATTTTGGTGTTTCTATTCCTTATTCCCTGTGGATACAATATCCCACTCACCTGGGATTTATTACTTCAACAAACCCATGCACTTGCGGGTCACACGCAAGGGGTGTGTCAAGTTTTTGGCTTCATTGTCGGGGAATAGGCATTTTAGAAACACTTTCCACTATGCTATTTTAGCTATTTACCATTCATTCTATTTCATCTTTTCTTATTCTATCATCATTCTGATATGTTTTGTTCTCTCTTTTGTTTTAGGAAAAATGATTAACATACCCAAATTATTTGAGACAATCACTGGAATGGTTGAAAATATAGAATGGAAAGTTCAGTTATTTGCTATGCAATCCACGTCGTGCTGTTCCTTGCAAGACCAATTTACCATTAACCATTCTGTGGAAGGATGACAATGCCCCTTGCGTTTGACCCTCAAGTGTATGGGTTTGTCGAAGTAATAAATCCCAGGTGAGTGGGTATCGTATCCACAGGGAGCATGGAATAAAAATACCAAGATTGCTATCTAACTAAGCGAAGACAGAATAATGTTTTTCTTGATAAAATGTAATGAAAGCAAGAATAAAATAAACAAGAAAGAGAGAAGCACAAATAGATGAGAGGTAAGGTAATCGATAGAAGTGCGGTACTCGGATATTGTTCCACCTAGGACAATTGATTCAAGTGTAAAATCAACTATTATATCTCCTAATTGACGTTTAATGAGTCGTGGAGATCCCTAAACACACAGTCCCAAACCTAAGGTCAACCGTGACTAACTCTACACTATGTCCCGTTGGAGAAATCGATCAATCTCAATACCTCACACTGTGTAGAGTTGCAAGATACTCTAGGATTCCATGTTAAAGCCCTATTCCGATGTACAAATCTAACCCTTTAGTTCAAGCGAAAGATCCCTAGTCACAATTAGCCCTAGGTGCTAAGGTCACTTCAACGCTTCACTTCGTTGCTTGTGCAACTAAGCCCTAGCGTAAGTCATCCCTTAGCCCATTCACACAACTATGACCATAAAGAGGATACACCTCGCCGGATCGGTGCCGACGAAAGCTCTCCCAATAACCTTCTTCCAAATGATGCGCGATGTTGGAGCCGTAGAACCTCTCCAAAACCCTAGCCAATACCCCTCAAAACCCTAGCTGAAGCCCCCTCTCAAGTTGGGGAAAAGATGGAGAAAAGAATGCTAAAATCGTGGCTGAATCGGCTTTAAATAGGGCTGGAGTCGGGCGACTACACGAGCCTGTGGATTTTTCACATGCCCATGTGGAATTTCCACACGGGCGTGGATAATTTCCACACACCCGTGTGGATTCTCTGAATTCCTGTTTTCTCGGCCGGCTGTGAACAGTGATGCTACCCTACCTGCACGAAAGTAACATAAAAACACACATATTAGTGTAAAAACCCGAGAAAAGTAATGCTCAACAAAAGGAATGAACGCTTCGCATTCATATCGCATAAGCACTTATCAAAAACACACCATCAATGAATGAAAGTGCATTAAAACCATAGAAATAAACCTCTTTTTATATGAACTGATGGCCTTGATGGAGAGCTTCGATGTCTTGAATGACCCTCTCTGAAGATAGGTTCACTAGTGGCTTCCTTGATGCTATGACGGAGGACAAATCGATCAAAGTTGGTGACAAAGCACCTCCTAAGCCGCAAAGACCTTCTCTCCAAACCCTAGCCATCTCACCCCTCAAAAGCCGAACAAAAGATGAGAAAGAATAGGCCAAAACGGCTATTTATAGGCCTTAGACCGCGTCTGTCATGTGCCTCCATACGCCCATGTGGATTTTCCACGCCCCCGCGTGGGCTGCATGAATTTTCACTCGGTCGGTTGGAATTTCCACGTGGGCCCGTGAACAGTAATTATGCTACGGGACTTACCTACAATAAAATGATACAGTATTTCGCTACAATACTTAGCTACAGTACTCTCCATAATCGTGGTCCAAATACTCTTCTCTTGTGGCAACATGGTCGGGCAAACGTCCATGTGGTAGACTATAAGACTTTCCTTCTTTGACGTATCTTTGAGAGGTCTTGCAATTTTCACAAAGAGAAGGAACATGAAGATGTGGCTGTCTTTGTGCCCTTCCAACTAGTGAATTGACTTGAATCCTCTTGGAAGTTGGCACACATCTCCACCTTCATGAACTCCTCTTGTGTCTTGGTCCTTGAATTGAACAAGAACTCCCAACATTGTGCCTTTATAGCCTATCTTTGCTTTTTTTTTATTCTTCAAGGCATTCATAACCTATATGCATAAAATAACACCAAATACACAATACGAGACATAAACCACGGTAAATATGATGCTCAATTCATGTAAAACATATATAGAAATATGTCTACTCAAGCACTTATCAAACTCCCCCCACACTTAAGCCTTTGCTTGTCTTCAAGCAAAATTAAACATTAAACTCATGGAAAGAAAAGAGAAGTGCTTGGCCATAGGTTCACCAAAAGAGTACAAGAGTAAAATTCTAAAGTCATGGAGGGAGTCAAACATTTGACAAAACAATCAATGCTCTAACAAACAATACAATAAAAAATGAAAGTGATAAAATCCGAACGCGTATGTGTGTGTGTGAAAAACCCAACTCATGTCAACACTATGTCCACTACTAAGTTCTTATTAATATGGGACTTATTTATGAACAAAAAGAATAGGTAGTAGCTTCACACAATCCTCTAAGGTAGCTTTCTCCCAAGATGCCTCCCGAGTGGCTTTCACACTTTCGAGGTGGTAGCTCTTTCTACCAATGGTGGTAGCTATCACACATCCCATGAGATAGCTCTTTCTCTAATTAGGGGATAACAAGTATCCGACTTATGAGAGTACCTACATACATCATGGGTGGTAGCTCTTTCAGACCCCTATGTACAAACAACAAACAATTTCCAATTCTTTTTTTTTCAAAATTTTCTGATTTTTTTCTTATTTTACTCTAATTTTTTTTTTCAAATAAAAACTAGCACACTAAAGTCCCAAACACAATGAACTAGAGACTTCATGGGTCTAATGAGTGGGAAAAGTGCACAAAGAGCAATCGGACAAAAACTATTCAATGAAATTGGATGAAAACTAGAGCATGATAAAATCTATTGCTTACAACCTCCAAAAACTAAGAATTAAACTCTAAACCCTGACAAGATCCCCTTGCGTATATCCCGCAAGTGCACGGGTTTATCGAAGTAATAATCCCGGGTGAGCGGGTATCGAATCCACAGGGAGTAGGGAGTAAAGACACTTAATTCGATTCTTAGCTATGTGGAATATCAACAATGATAAGTGTGACAATGATTCAATTCTCAACAATTAAAAGCAACAAGTAAGAGAGCAAAAGTAAGGAGGAGGTTAGGCAATCGATAAAGATGGGGTACTCGGATGATGCTTCACCTAGGAAAATCGCTTCAAGTGCAAGAACACTCTATTATGCTTCCTAATCAATGCAATGGTGAGTCATGGAAATCCTTACATACATAGTCACAAATCTAAGGTCAACTATGCCTAACTCTATTCATGTCCCGGAGGAGAGATTAAATAACCTCTCAACCTCGCACTCGAATAAAGTTGCAATGAGCTCTAGGGATTCCAAAAGATAAATCTATTCCTAATTATAGACCTAACCCTTTGGTCCAGGCGGAAGGTCCCTAACCACAATTAAGCCCTAGATACTAAGATCCCCTCAACACTTCACTCCGTTGCACGAGCAACTAAGCCTCAGCGGAGATTCATCCCTTAGACCATTCACTCTATTATGGCCGCAAAGAACTCGAGGAATAGAGGTAGAATCTATCACGTCGGAGGAGAAAGGAGACGCTCCTGTACCTCTCGACTCAACCTCTCAACCCTCTCCAACCTAGCTTTGTCTAACGCTTGTGGTGTGTCACTCACTCACAAGGTTATCAACAGGAACTCTCAACCCTAGTGTCACTATAGGGGAAATGTTCAAACTGAAGTTCAAGCATTCAAGGTTGGAACTCACAATAAACATCAATTTATTGAAAGCATAATAAAGAAGTTCAATGAAACGAATACATCCTAGGGTTCACAATCACCCAAGTACCCACTAGGGGTTTAGCTCTCCATGGAGCTAAGTACAATCAAAGAAATCGAATGTAAAAGCAATGAATCCATAAAGAAACCCACTCAATGGTCGTGTCGATGGTCTTGTGGAGAGTACTCTACTCATCACAAGGGATCTTTTGTCCAGCCTAGGATACACCTCGCCGGATCGATGCCGACGAAAGCTCTCCCAATAACCATTTCCAAATAACTTGCGATGTTGGAGCCGTAGAACCTCTCCAAAACCCTAGCCAATACCCCTCAAAACCCTAGCTAAAGCCCTCTCTCAAGTTGGGGAAAAGATGGAGAAAAGAATACCAAAATCGGGGCTGAACCGGCTTTAAATAGGGCTGCAATCGGGCGACTCCACGGGCGTGGACGGTACACGTACCCGTGCGGAATTCCACACGGCCGTGGATAATTTCCCCACGCCCGTGTGGATTCTCTGTTTCTTTGATTTCTCGGCCGGCTGTGAACAGTGCTGCTACATTGCTTTTCTACAGCTCCGACCTGAATAACTTCCCAATTCCATATTTTCATCGGGGTAACGCAAACGGGCACACATTTACGTCGTGAATCACTTGCTTCTTCAATGATATACATGTTGGTGGAGCTCTCGTTCTTATGTGCATAAATCGGAATGCTAGAGTGTGACTGCCTTTGTGCCCCTCCAAATGGATGTGCTCACTCGAATGCGAGGAGGTTGGCACACACTCTAGCATCTCACACCTGACCTATGTCTTCGCGTTTGAACCTTAGCAAGATTTCCTCCAAAATAGGTGCATTATGATCCATATTGGCCTATTTCCTTCATACTCGGCCTCACAACCCTACCTGCATAAAAGTAACATAAAAACACACATATTAGTGTAAAAACCTGAGAAAAGTAATGCTCAACATAAGGAATGAACACTTCGCATTCATATCGCACAAGTACTTATCAAACTCCCCCACACTTAAGCTTTTGCTTGTCCTCAAGCAAACATTAAAACATTCTGTGCATCAATGAAGAAAATATTGAAAGTGCTTGGCCTTAGGTTCACCGAGGCATACAAAGAAAGTATTCTACAAGTAAGGAAAATTTCAACACTAAATACGAAAAATCAATGCTCTAGCTAAAAACTTGAATAAAAAAGGACAACAAACCTGAATTTCGTGTGTGTGTGAACTCACTCAAAACAACCCAAAGTATACTCGTCAAAGTTCTAAGTACAAGGGACTTATTTATCTACAAAAGTGACAAAAATTTTAAAAGATGGTAGTAGCTTCACACTTTCAAGGTGGTAGCTCTTTCTACCCGAGTGGTAGCTTTCACTCATCCTATGAGATAGCTCTTTCTCTCATTAGAGCATAACTAGTATCCGACTTGTGAGAGTAGCTTCATACTTCATAGGTGGTAGCTCTTTCCACCCAACAAATACAAATAAACAATAAAACTATTTTGTTCCTTCTTTTCATTTCCAATTTTTTTTATTTTATTTTTTTAATTTAGCTAAAGAAGTAAACCTAACTATTCCCTTTAACATCGAACATGAGTTTCCAATAGAGTTCAGAGAGTGAGTAGTGCACTAAGTGTAAATCGGGCAAAAATTCCTAAAAATTCAAGCAAGAACTAGAGCATAAAAATATTCGATGTTAACAATTCTCCTAGACTTAAAAATACAATCATTGCAACTAAGGTGAACCGCCATTGGCTATGTGAGCATATATCAATCAAGAACAATAGAAAAGATGTGCGCATTATGAAACTGCCCCCCACACTTAAGTTGTACATTGTCCTCAATGTACACGTGCAAGCTCACTCAAAATATATCATTCAAAAATAGATGTGGGAGAAGCAATCAAAGCAATACTCCCCTGACTCCTAGTGTTGCGTTTGATGAAGCTAATTCATTGGGAGTAGTGTTCCAACGGGTTGTGAAGCTCACACGGCCAAGTGCCGAAGCACCTTGGCCGTGCCCATGACTAAGTCTCAATTCCCAAGATGACAAGACCATCTGCACGCATACACGAGGGGGTTCAGTAAAGCTCAAGAAAAACAAAAATAACTCGAGTGTATAAAAGATGAAGCAATGAAGACAACTCGGTAAATGCAACATAACATAAACTCAGAAGGAAAAATCCTTTCTGAGTGAACAAGTCTAAAAACAAGAAAATAGAATAAAGTAAAATGCACGAAAGTAAAAGAAAAGTCAAATGTCGAAGTCACTCTCAAGCTCTATTGCTGCTGCTGCTGATGAAGTGGAAGCACATGGTGGGTCCACCGGTGCTGGAGTCGAGGATGGAGGTGCTGGAGGAACTGACGGGGCTTGAAGGGTCCTCAGCTGCAGGACAAATAATGAGGCAATGTCTCGCTCTAGGATCTTTTGTAATATGTCGAAACGTGGCATGAACTCTGTATACTGAGTGGCCTGCGTAGCCCGAATCTCAGCAACCTCAGCTCGGACCACTCCTATAGCATTCTCGAGCCTCTCAAAGCGATCATTGGCTTGAGATGGTGAAAACATACGCACTGGGGATGGTTCCTCGGCTGCTGGAGGTGTCTCAGTCTCCATCGATGCTGGCTGAGGCTCAGGGACGGGCTGAGATGCTCCGGCTTCATCACCCTCATCCTCAGCTATCTCTGGGGCTGGTAGGACTAAAGCAAAGACCCCTGTCCGAACCCTGCGGTCCATGCACGTCAACCGCATAGTCTCTAAACTCAGGGGAGCGGATACACTCGTCTTCTCGGCCCTGCGAATTGAATCCAAGAGACCCATGCCCAGCACTAATCTCGTAATGTAGGGGCCCGAGAAGATCGCTCCCAGTCTAGCATAGTATCCCTGGTGTCTGATGTACTCTGCCAGAATGTGCCCTAAATGAATCGGTACGCGCTCTACCATCGAGTACTAGTACAGCAGCTCCTGACGGCTCAAAACACCAGTACTGTCACCGCGGCCATTCACCGACCTACTCATGATGGCGTGCAAATATCTGTATGCAGGTCGGAAAAGGCACGTGGCCTTGGACACCACTGGCTCATACTGACCTTGACCACATAGTACTCTGTAAGCTCTCTGTGGGATCAAGGTTCTAGGATAATCAGTAGGCAACTGTGCATACTCCTCTGTATCCGTGAATGCCTCCTTGTACAAGCCAAGTAGTACGGAAAACTGCGTAATGCGCAAGCTATGGTGGCGTCCAAATACTCTGAACTGAATGGTGTCCAAACTATCGAAGCTCGAATACGCTCTATCAAACTCGAACGAGGATAGCACCTCCAGTGCAAACTCTTAGATGGCTGGCTCTCTAATCATCAGTAACTGCCGCCAACCACTTTGTGAAACTAGATCCTCGATCTCATCGGCAAACTCATCTCCCTGCTGAAGCTCCCATAGTATAGTGTTGTCCAAAAATTGAGTCTGTCCAAAATGGAGTCTCGACAAATGCTCATAATGGACCTGATGTTCGGGAATCACAAATCGCATGCCCTCGGGCTCAGGGGATGACTCACGTGGCCTCTTATTAGCTTGCTTCTTTGACCTAGGTGCCATGATCTGCAAAAGTTAAACGAAATTGATCAAACAAATTGATAAAACAATGCTGCAGAAATCCACATGGTCGTGTGGAATTTCCGCACGCCCGTGTGGATCCACTGGGCGTGAGAACCGCACACCCACACATCAACAATTCAAAAATACAACTTAATAATACTTCTAACTTCGTTCTAAACATAAATCATCGTTCCAATTGAAGAAATGAAGCATTATTAACCAGATTAATCGATAGAAACTATGAATTGATGAAGAAGATGATGAATAGGGATTTACCGACGAGGAGGATTGAGAAAATGAAGAGCCGACCGGAAAACTTCGCTAAAATTCTACCAAACTGACGCTATGGACTCGGAGAGTACTGTGAGAGTGTTTTCAAGTGAAAAGTAGTCGTGAAGAGGGAGAGGAATCATCCTCTTTTAAATAGAACTCGCGACTTTTGGCATTCTGTGCATCCACACGGGTGTGTGAAAATTACACACGCCCGTGCGGCAGACCTACAACGGCAGACGCACGCCCCTGTGGCATCCCTGGACATCTGAGAAAAATATCAAGTCTTACACGCCCGTGCGGAAATTCCCCACGGGCGTGGGCATTTACATGCTCAACTCACAGGGGCAGCCGCATGCCCCTGTGTTTTCTCGGGATGGAGGGAACACACTGCAGAGATTCGCACGGGCGTGCGGAAATTACCCACGCCCGTGTGTGGTTCACAAGGTCGGCCACAGGGGCGAGTCCACGGCCCTGTGTGCTCTCGGGAAAATCTGCCCAACTCTGTAGGAGTTTACACGCCCGTGTGGAAATTACCCACGGGCGTGCGCCAGTTGCATGGTCGTTCACAGGGGCAGCAGCACACCCCTGTGCCTTCTCTAGATGAGCTCGCAGTATACACCCACGGGCGTGTGGAAATTCCACACGCCCGTGTGTTTTCTCTGGATGACTTAGAAAAACCTGCAGGCTCTGTAGAACTATTCTGAACATGTTTACACACTCAGAGCCTGCTATATTATGCAAAATTTACCAGATAAAAACATGAAATAGAACTCAAACGACCAAACTTCGCCAACTCTCAACAAAACACACAATGAGTTCTTTTAAAAACCCACAACAAAATCACAGCACAAGCACTTAAAAATTGAAACACCAACACTTAACAGTTTATTCATGAAAACAAACTAAACTAAAAGGTGCGACAATAATAAACACTTGGGTTGCCTCCCAAGAAGCGCTTGTTTAACGTCACTAAGCTTGACGTATCTTTCTTACCTCACGGGGGTTCATAAATGAAGGTTGCCCTCTTACCCATGGCTTGAAAGCATGATGAGCAAAGTCTCTTGAGGGTAGAGGGTGTACTCTAGGGCTTCAGACCACCTAGCAATGGTTCGTCCAACTTCCTTGGCTCATGTACGTCTCCAACAATCTTGGAGCGTTTTCGGTGGCGTCTCCGAGCTCCCTTCATTTTCCGGAGCACCGTCTTCAAGATCCCCGGGGTAGATGTTTCTTCTCCAGTCGAACCAAGCATCATTACTTCTTCATTGCTCTCCTCTTGGTCGAACAAACCTTCATATGGATCCGGGTTGAACATTCCCTGCACATATTCATCAACAAGCTCATCAGTAGTGTCTAGAAAGTATAAAGTGTCATCGAAATCAAGAGAATGCCGCATGGCTTCAACAAGGCGGTATGTGAGCTTGTCATCTCCAAATCTCAATGTGAGCTCTCCGCCGTCCATGTCAATCAATGCTTTGGAAGTCTGCAAGAACTGTCTCCCAAGTATCAAGGGTACATCTGCATCCTTATCGACATCTAGCACTACAAAGTCAACCAGAAAAATGTACTTGTCCAACTTGACAAGCACGTCTTCAATGATGTCTCTCGGATGTCATACCGTTCGGTCCGCCAATTGTAAAGTCATCTGAGTAGGCCTAGGCTCTCCTAAGCCTAGCTTTTGGAAGAAAGTATATGGCATGACGTTGATACTTGCACCTGAATCCGCCAATGCCATTTCCTCACCTAAGTTGCCGATGTTATACGGAATGATGAAGCTTCCCGGGTCTTTCTTCTTGTTCGGCATGTTCTTTTGCAACACCGCCGAGCATGAAGCATCTAGCACCACTGAAGCACTCTCCTCCAATTTCCTCTTGTTAGTCAATAGGTCCTTCAGGAACTTCGCGTACTTAGGCATTTGAGCCAATGCCTCTACAAAAGGAATATTGATGTGGAGTTGCTTGAACAAACTCAGGAACTTCTTATACTGTTCATCCCCTTGGTCATTCTTCAATCTAGAGGGATAAGAGATTCTTGGCTTGAATGGTGGGGGTGCCACCTCTTTCTCTTTGTTTACTCCCTCCTCAACCTCTACAACCTCGGGTGCGTGTTCTTTCGACTTTTCACTCGGAAGCCTCCCTTCAACCTCACGACCACTTCTCAAAGTGATCGCCTTCACATGTTCTCTAGGATTGGTTTCTGTGTTGCTTGGTAAACTTCCATGTGGCCTTTCGGAGAGAGACTTCGCAATTTGCCCCACTTGATTTTCAAGGTTGTGCAAGGAGGCGGTGTGATTGCGAAGTGTCTTCTTACTCAAACTCTCCACTTGGGCCGCCAATGAAGTTACCACATCAATTTCATGGAGACCGGCCATTTTTTTCTTCTCTCTAGCGTCCCGCTGGTAGCTTTTTAACCCCATTCCTCAATCAATTGACGAGCCTCATCGGGGGTCTTGGAACCTAAGATACCTTCTGCCGCCGCATCCAAGAGTTGCCTTGTACTCGGGTTCAAACCATTGTAGAAGGTTTGAACAATCATCCACTCCGGGAATCCGTGTTGCGGACACTTTCGCAGGAGTTCCTTGAACTTTTCCCATGTCTCAAATAGAGACTCCAATTCCAACTGCACAAAGGATGAGATCTCATTCCTAAGCTTTGCTGATTTTCTGGGAGGGAAATAACGGGCTAGAAAAGCTTCTACCATCTCCTCCCATGTAGTGATTGATGCTCTAGGTAATGAGTGTAGCCACTGCTTTGCTCTCCCCTTTAAGGAAAATGGGAAGGCTCTCAATTTGATGGCATCAAACGTCACACCATTTATCTTCAGCATATCGCACACCTCGAGGAAGCTCTCTATGTGACTATTTGGATCATCATTGGCCAAACCGTTGAATTGTGCGGACTGCTGCAGCATATGGATGAATGCCGGCTTTAGCTCGAAGTTCTGAGCTGTAATTGGGCGACGCACAATACTCGATTGTGTCCCCAACACTGAAGGTCTGGAATAATCGGATAGTGTTCGTTGTTGCTCATTTTGTTCTTCCATGTTTTTAGATCCTTCTACTTCCAAATCTGCAGGATTATGCTGTTCTTGCACAGTTTCTTTTCCTTTTCTTCTAAGTGTACGTTCGAGCTCAGGGTCTTCTTCAATCAATATTGATGGATTCCCTCGGGTCATAACCTGGAGCTGCACCAAAAAGAAAGAAAAAGAAAATCAAAACGATGATAGAATAAGAAGATATGAACTAGAATGTGTGGTGAAATAGCTAAGAAAACAAAGTGCAAAGTATCTCTAAATGCCTAGCTCCCCGGCAACGGCGCCAAAAACTTGACAAGATCCCCTTGCGTATATCCCGCAAGTGCACGGGTTTGTCGAAGTAATAATCCTGGGTGAGCGGGTATCGAATCCACAGGGAGTAGGGAGTAAAGACACTTAATTCTATTCTTAGCTATGTGGAATATCAATAATGATAAGTGTGATAATGATTCAATTCTCAACAATTAAAAGAAACAAGTAAGAGAGCAAAAGTAAGGAGGAGGTAAGGCAATTGATAAAGATGGGGTACTCGGATGATGCTTCACCTAGGAAAATCGCTTCAAGTGCAAGAACTCTCTATTATGCTTCCTAATCAATGCAATGGTGAGTCATGGAAATCCTTACATACATAGTCCCAAATCTAAGGTCAACTATGCCTAACTCTATTCATGTCCCGGAAGAGAGATTAAATAACCTCTCAACCTCGCACTCGAATAAAGTTGCAATGAGTTCTAGGGATTCCAGGTGATAAATCTCTTCCTAATTATAGACCTAACCCTTTGGTCCAAGCGGAAGGTCCCTAACCGCAATTAAGCCCTAGATACTAAGATCCCCTCAACGCTTCACTCCGTTGTATGCACAACTAAGCCCAGCAGAGATTCATCCCTTAGACCATTCACTCTATTATGGCCGCAAAGAACTCGAGGAATAGAGGTAGAATCTATCACGTTAGAGGGGAAAGAGGACGCTCCTGTAACTCTCGACTCACTCTCTCAACCCTCTCCAACCTAGCTTTGTCTAACGCTCGTGGTGTGTCACTCACTCACAAGGTTACCAACAAGAACTCTCAATCCTATTGTCACTCTAGGGGAAATGTTCATACAATCAAGCATTCAAGGTTGGAACTCACAATAAACATCAATTTATTGAAAGCATAATAAAGAAGTTCAATGAAACGAATACATCCTAGGGTTCACAATCACCCAAGTATCCACTAGGGGTTTAGCTCTCCATGGAGCTAAGTAAAATCAAAGAAATCAAATGTAAAAGCAATGAATCCATAAAGAAACCCCCTCGATTGTCGTGTCGATGGTCTTGTGGAGAGTCCTCTACTCATCAGAAGGGATCCTTTGTCCGGCCTAGGATACACCTCGCCGGATCGATGCTGACGAAAACTCTACCATTAACCTTCTTCAAAATGATAGGCGATGTCAGAGCCGTAGAACCTCTCCAAAACCCTAGCCAATACCCCTCAAAACCCTAGCTGAAGCCCTCTCTCAAGTTGGGGAAAAGATGGAGAAAAGAATACCAAAATCGGGGCTGAATCGGCCGGCAATGAACAGTGCTATTACAGTACATGCTACAGTGCTATGCTACAGTCTTCGACCTGAATAACTTCCCAATTCCATATTTTCATTGAGGTAACGCAAACGGGCACACGTTTCCGTCGTGAATCACTTGCTTCTTCAATGATATACATGTTGGTGTTGCTCTCGTTCTTATGTGTATAAATCGGAATGCTCGAGTGTGACGGCATTTGAGCCCCTCTAAATGGATGTGCTCACTCGAATGCGAGGAGGTTGGCACACACTCTAGCATCTCACACCTGACCTATGTCTTCGCGTTTGAAACTTAGCAAGATTTCCTCCAAAATAGGTGCATTATGATCCACATTGGCCTATTTCCTTCATACTCGGCCTCACAACCCTACCTGCATAAAAGTAACATAAAAACACACATATTAGTGTAAAAACCTAAGAAAAGTAATGCTCAACATAAGGAATGAACACTTCGCATTCATATCGCACAAGTACTTATCAAACCCTAAGGTGAACCTTCATTGGCAACAAGAGCATGCTCATGAAAGCACAAGTATAAGTCATGTATAAGGTGAGCCCTCCCCCACACTTAAGATGTACATTGTCTCAATGTACGGATGCAAGCACAATAACGATAGTATCAATGGAAGCAAAAATGTGTGTGGGAATGCAATTAAAACAATACTCCCTTGAACTCCTCATTAACCGTTTGGTGAAGTCTAGCTCATGGGCTTGTTATGTAGGTTACAAAGCTCACACGACCATGTGACAACGCACATGATCGTGTTTATGACTAAAACACCATCAACATCACTCTCAAGGCCATCTGCACGTATACAAGGGGTTCAGTGAAGCTCAATAAAGAAGAAAGATGTACGAGTTCTGATTAGTAAAACAATTGAAGCACAAACTCGCACAAAGATAAAAAAAAAGACAAAGATAACTAAAGTCTAAACGATAAAATAAAGAAAACTAAAAATGAGAACAAAAGAAAAGAAATCGAAAGAATCATGAGTGGAACGCTTGAAGCATCGATATCATCTTCGGGTGTTGCAAGTGTCTCAAAAGAATGTTCTCATCCAAGGTTAATCGTAGAAGATCAAAGCTTTTAGGTCCTTGGTAGCATACCTACAAGAAAACTGCCAAAGAAATGCAAATTTACATGAAATGGCAAGCTGCAGGAATCCACGCGCCTGTGTGGCCAATTTTTGGCTTGAAAGTAGCCCACGCGGGCGCGAGGAAAATCCAAGCGCCCGCGTGGAATGCCCACGCGGTCGCGTCGATTTTCCACATGCCCGTGTGGGCTTCCTGGGCATGATTTTCAGCCCACGCGACCGTGTGGGAGCCAGGCCATGGCCAAAAATGCCATGCTGACCCACAACGGTGCTCCAAAACTCTTATAAAAGCATTCTCAAGCATATTAAGGTGATTTCCATGAAGAACAATGCATAAGAACCAAGATATCCACATAAAGTTTGAAAAATGGATGCGTGGAGAATGTTAGAAAAATGAGAGCGCACCGGTGTGAATTGAAGAATAAAGTATGATTAAATGCCCGGCAAAACCCTTCTAAACTTTTTAATGACCAAGGAAAAATGTTTGGGAGTGTGGGTGTGTGAGAAAGATGAAGGGATGTGTGAATGAAAATTGTGAATAGTGGTCCTCTTCATCAATTTACCCCACATGGGGATGTGAAAACTCCATATGGGAGGGTGGGTACTGTACACGGGCGCGTGGAAATTCCACGCACCTGTGTGGGCTGCAGTATTTCTGCTAAAACACATCCATAGATAAATTTACATGAAATTAAGTCCAATTTCCCAACTAAAAACATGAATATCATCCTAAACCATGCCACACACATACATTTAAACTAAAACACCAAAAATCTTCATGAAGAACTTAACACCAATAAAAATTTAACGAAGCACACACTCATGATTTTATTACTGCAGACATAAAAATCTAAGCTAGAAAACAATTAAAAACTTGGGTTGCCTCCCAAGAAGCGCTTGTTTTACGTCACTAAGCTTGACGTACCTCTTCCTTACCTTATTGAGGCTTGAACAGAGTGTATTCCTCCCGACTAGACATTGCATAGCTACTTCCTTTAAACCAAGAATCTAGTTGTCGGGGTGGAATATTAATTGGATAGTCCAACCATCTTACTTTTGGCCTCCAAGGAAACAATTTGGGTTGGGAATTGTCCAAGCTTAGCACTGGTGGGTCTTTGGATGGCTTCAATCTCCTACCCACATCTTTTTCCCTTCCCAAAACCTCTTTCTTGCATTGTATGAGTTGATCAATCCCAAAGAGAGATGCTTGTTCCATTACCTTAGGATTTGCTTCTTCTTGTATATTTTCAACTTGAGAAGAGCATGACACTAGTAAATCCCCTTGAAAATTTTCTCGCTCACAAGCACAATCTTCATTCACACAATACAAAATCTCAAAATTGTATTCAACTTCTTTCTTTTCATTTTCTGCATGAATGTACTCCATTTGCCCAACTTCTTCAATGTTGTTCATGGCCTCATCATATCCTGGAGATAATTACCTTGCTTGTTTAAATTCTTCTTTTTCCTTAGCAAGCATGTCCAAGATCTCTCCTAATTGACGCTCAAGGTTTTTGATGGAGTGCCCATGACAACTTAATGTGGCATCAATATTTTGGAAATGGGTGATAAGTGCTTGTGCGATATGGATGTGAAGCGTTCATTCCTTATGTTGAGCATTACTTTTCTCAGGTTTTTACACTAATATATGTGTTTTTATGTTACTTTTATGCAGGTAGGATTGTGAGGCCAAGTATGAAGGAAAAAAGCCAATGTGGATTACAATGCATTGATTTTGGAGGAAATCTTGCTAAGGTTCAAACGCGAAGACATAGGTTGATGTGAGATGCTAGAGTGTATGTGCTAACCTCCTTGTATTCGAGTTGGCACATCCATTTGGAGGGGCACAAAGACAGTCACACTCGGGCATTCCGACTTATGCACATAGAACAAGAGCTTCACCAACGTGCCTATCATTGAAGATGCAAGTGATCCACAACGTGAACGTGTGCCCGTTTGCGTTACTCCGATGAAAGTATGGATTCAGGAAGCTATTCAGGCCGGATACTGCAGCAACATGGTGAAAAGTATTGTAGCAGCACTGTTCACAGCCGCTCGAGAAAACAGGAGTTCAGAGGATCCACACGGGCGTGTGGAAATTATCCACGCCCATGTGGAAATTCCCCACGGGCGCGTGAAGCATCCACGCTCGTGTAGTCGCCCGATTCCAGCCCTATTTAAAAGCCGAATCAGCCCCGATTTTAGTATTCTTTTCTCCATCTTTTCCCCAACTTGAGAGAGGGCTTTGGCTAGGGTTTCGAGGGGTATTGGCCAAGGTTTTGGAGAGGTTCTACGGCTCCGACATTGTCATTCCTTAGGAAGAGGGTTGGTAAGGAAGCTTCCGTCGAGGCGTATCCTATACTGGACGAGGGAATCCTTGGACGACGAGTAGAGGACTCTCCACAAGACCATCGACACGACCATCAAGGGGGTTTCTTTATGGATTCATTGCTTTTACATTCTATTTCTTTGATTGTACTTAGCTCCATGGAGAGCTAAACCCCTAGTGGGTACTCGGGTATTGTGAACCTTAGGATGTATTTGTTTCTTTGAACCTCTTTATTATGCTTTCAATAAATTGATGTTTATTGTGAGTTCCAACCTTGAATGCTTGATTGTATGAACATTTCCCCTAGAGTGACACTAGGGTTGAGAGTTCTTGTTGGAAACCTTATGAGTGAGTGACACACCACGAGCGTTAGACAAAGCTAGGTTGGAAAGGGTTGAGAGGGTGAGTCGAGAGGTACAGGAGCGTCCCCTTTCCCCTCCGGTGTGATAGATTCTACCTCCGTTCCTCGAGTTCTTTGCGGTCATAATAGAGTGAATGGTCTAAGGGATGAACTTCCGCTGGGGCTTAGTTGCGCGTGCAACGGAGTGAAGCGTTGAGGTGATCTTAGTATCTAGGGCTCAATTGTGGTTAGGGACCTTCCACCTGGACCAAAGGGTTAGGTCTATTATAAGGAAGAGATTTATCACTTGGAATCCCTAGAACTCATTGCAACTCTATGCGAGTGCGAGGTGTTGAGATTGTTCGATTTCTTCTCCGGGACATGTATAGAGTTAGGCATAGTTGACCTTAGATTTGGGACTATGTAATTAAGGATTTACACGACTCACCACTGCATTGATTAGGAAGCATAATAGAGGGTTCTTGCACTTGAAACAATTATCCTAGGCGGAGCATTATCCAGGTACCCCATTTTTATCGATTGCCTTATCCCTTTCTTTACTTTTGCTCTCTTACTTGTTGCTTTTATTGTTGAGAATTGAATCATTATCACACTCATTATCATTGATCTTTTACATAGCTAAGAATCGAATTAAGTATTTTTATTCCCTACTCCCTGTGGATTCGATACCCGCTCACCCGGGATTATTACTTCGAAAAAACCGTGCACTTGCGGGATATACGCAAGGGGACCTTGTCAACGGGCATCGGTTACTTTAATAAATCTCGGTAACACTCTTTCCAACTGAAGTACATCCTCTTCAACCTTCTCATCCCATTGAAGTTCTTGTTGAGGTGCTTCATATTGTTGTCCATTAATATCCCACAAAAGATTTGGGTAGCTCATTCGAGTTGGATGAGATGTGGTGCGACATGCATTGTATTGTTGATGAACACTAACAAATCGATCAATTTTTCTTGTGACAGCATCAACCTGTGAAGAAAAAGTAAATAAAGAAAAAGTAAATATGACAAAATATGACAAAAGTAAATATGACAAAATAGAACAAATAGAACGGTGGAAGAAGATAGAGTGCAATAGATAAAAACAAAATAAAAATCGATGAGAATGATGGGAGAAAAATAAAGTGTGGGATAGACAAAATAAAGAAAAAGATAAGTGTCTAGAGCAACACAGTCCTGGTGTTCCTAGTATCATGTTCCCCGGCAACGGCGCCAAAAACTTGATACGTCCGAATATGCATGTCAACCGCAAGTGCACGGGTGTCGAAGTAATAATTACCCAGTGAGTCGGGTAGTCAAATCCACAGGGAACAGGTAACTTCTTCTTTGCTTTCTATCCTAATGATAAATGGAAAGGTGTGGTGATCTAATGTATGAAGAAATAAATACCATAGATAAATATGCAAGGATGAAATGGAGGAAGATCTTAAACACTAAAAGATGAGAAAGAATAGGGCAAAATGGCTATTTATAGGCCTTAGACCACGTTTGTCACATGCCCCCACGCGCCCATGTGGATTTTCCACCCGCCCGCGTGGGCTACAGGAATTTCCACGCGGTCGCATGGAATTCCCACGCATGCATGTGAATAGTAATTCTGCTGCAATACTTAGCTACATTAAATGTTATAGTATTTTGCTACAATACTTAGCTACAGTACTCCATAATTGCGGTCCAAACACTCTTCTCCTGAGGCCACATGGCCGGGCACACATCCATGTGGTAGACTATAAGACTTTTCTTCTTTGACGTATCTTTGAGAGGTCTTGCAATTTTCACAAAGAGAAGGAACATGAAGATGTGGCTGTCTTTGTGCCCTTCCAACTAGTGAATTGACTTGAATCCTCTTGGAAGTTGGCACACATCTCCACCTTCATGAACTCCTCTTGTGTCTTGGTCCTTGAATTGAACAAGAACTCCCAACATTGTGCCTTTATAGCCTATCTTTGCTTTTTTTTTACTCTTCAAGGCATTCATAACCTATATGCATAAAATAACACCAAATACACAATACGAGACATAAACCACGGTAAATATGATGCTCAATTCATGTAAAACATATATAGAAATATGTCTACTCAAGCACTTATCAAACTCCCCCCACACTTAAGCCTTTGCTTGTCTTCAAGCAAAATTAAACATTAAACTCATGGAAAGAAAAGAGAAGTGCTTGGCCATAGGTTCACCAAAAGAGTACAAGAGTAAAATTCTAAAGTCATGGAGGGAGTCAAACATTTGACAAAACAATCAATGCTCTAACAAACAATACAATAAAAAATGAAAGTGATAAAATCCGAATGCGTATGTGTGTGTGTGAAAAACCCAACACATGTCAACACTACTCGGTGTTCATGTCGATGGTCTTCTGGAGTAGCCTCATCTTCTATAAAGGACCCTTTGTCTGGCCTAGGGCACACCTCACCAGATAAATGCCGATGAAAGCTCCACTAATAACCTTCTTCAAAGAGGAGTGTGGTGTCGAACCCATAGAACCACTCCAAAGAATTGGTAAAAGGCTCTTAAAACCCTAGCCGACGGCCTTCCAAAAGACGGAGAAAAGTTCGAGAGAAGGGTGAAAAGGGTCTTCAAAAATCGGGCTGAATCACGGCTTAAATAGGGCTGAAATAAGGCATCCACACGGCCCTGTGGATTCTCCACATGGGCATGTGGAATTTCCACGTGCCTGTGTGGATTCTCTGGAAATCTGATTTCTGGCTGGCTGTGAATTGTAACTGCTATAGTGTATTGCTATAATGATTTGCAAATGTAACTTGCTACAATTCTCCGTCAATACACTCCCAATTCCACACTTTTCATCGAGTCAACATAAATAGGAACACGTTTATGCCGTAGATCGCAACTCTTCTTCAATTAAAGGCCTCATTGGTGAAGATCTTGTTATCAATACACAAGTCAGGATACGTAAATGTGACTACCATCGTGCCGCTCAAACTCATTGTAATGACATGAATACATGGAGGTTGGCACATATTCACCTATCTTATAGCCCCACTTGTGTCTTCGCATTTGTTTCTTCCAAGATTCCACCAAATAGTGCGTTTAGGATCTCTTTTGGCTTTTTTTCTTAATACTTAGCTTCACAACCCTACATGCGTAAAAGAACATAAATACACATGTATTAGCTTTTAAACCTGATAAAAGTAATGCTCATTGCAAGGAAAGAATACTTCGCATTCTTAACCCACAAATACTTATCAAACTCCCCCACACTTAAGTTTTTGCTTGTCCTTAAGCAAAAATAAAACATTCAAGCATAGAAGAAGGAAAAATTGAAAGTGCTTGGCCTTAGGTTCATAATAGCATGCAAGGAGAGAATTCTACAAGTGAGGGAAATTTCAACACTAAATATGAAAAATCAATGCTCTAGCTAAAAACTCGAATAAAAAAGGACAAAAAACCTGAAATCGTGTAAATGTGTGTAAACTGACTCAAATAAACCCAAAGTATACTCCTTAATATTCCAAGTATAAGGGACTTATTTAATTACAAAACGTAACAAAACAAAATGATGGTAGTAGCTTCACACATCCTCTAAGGTAGCCCTTTCCTAAGCGGCCGCTAAGGTGCCTTTCACACTTTTAAGGTGGTAGCTCTTTCTACCTGGGTGGTAGCTTTCACTCATCCAATGAGATAGCTCTTTCTCTCATTAGGGCATAACTAGTATTTGACTTATGAGAGTAGCTTCATACTTCATAGTTGATAGCCCTTTCCACCCCTAATGCACAATTTAACTATCTTTTATTTTTCTTTTCTTTTCTTTTTCCATTTTTTTTTGCAAAATAGAACAAGAAGCAAAACTTATTAGTCCCTTAAACATCGAACTTGAGTTTCCAAAAGAGTTTCATGAGTGAGTGGTGCACAAATATTCATCGGGCAAAAATTCCTAGAAATTCAAGTAAAAACTAGAGCATGAGAACATTCAAAGTTAAAATTTTTCCTAAACTCAAGAATACAAGCATTGGAACTAAGGTGTACCGCCATTGCCTACGTGAGCGTGTATGTCAATCAAAACTTGTGTAAAAGACATGTGCAAGACCTCAATGTACACATGCAAGCACAATAGAAAGTATAGCAATCAAGTAAATATGTGGGAGTGGGCAATTGAAACAATAGGGGGTTCAGTGAAGCTCCATAAAAACAAAAAAAGCTCGAGTTTATAAAAGATAAGGCAATGAAATACAACTCGTGATAAAACTCAAAGATAAACTCAGAAGGAAGATCCTTTCTGATTATACAAGTCCAAAATAAAATATAGAAAGAAAGATGAAAAATATAAACATAAAGTAAAACAAAGATACATCAAGCGTCGGTGTTATCCTGTGCCTGCTTTGCTGTTGCTGCTGGTAGAAATAGATCAAATAGTGTCAGTGGATCTGGTAATGCTGATGCTAATGTTAGAGGAGCCGGAGGGGTCCTCGGTCTTATAATGAAAGGTGAAGACGCATCGCACTCGAGTAACTACTGTAAGGTATGAAAATGCGCCATCACCTCTGCATGCTGCGCAGCCTGTGTCTCATGAACCTCAGTGATCTCGGTCCTTAGCACCCCTACCACACTCTTGAGCCTTTCAAATTGATCTTGGGCTCGAGATGGTGGAAACACGCCCACCGGAGATGGCTCATGTACCGTAGGAGGTGCCTCGGTCTCCATCGGTACAGGCTGAGGCTCGGGGACAGGCTGAGAACCCTCAGCACCATCACCCTCACCCTCGGCTATCTCTGGGGTGGGTGTAATCAAAGCATACACTCCCGACTGAACCCTGGAAACCATCCCCATCAACCTCATCATCTCTATGCCTAGGGGGATAGTTATACTCGCCTTCCCGGCTGCTCAAATCACGTCCAAGAAACCCACCCATAACTAGTCTCATGATGTAGGGGCACGAGAATATCACTCCTAATCTGACATACTGCCACTGATGTCGTATATACTCTGCCAGGATGTGTTGCAAGTGTATTGGTGTGCTCTGTACCATCGAATAGAGATATAGCAGCTCCTGTCGGCTGAGCACTCTAGTGCTGTCACCACACTGTTAACTGACCTGCTTAGAACGGCATGTATGCACCTGTAACTCTGTTGGGAGAGACATATGGGTTAGACACCCCGGGCTTATACTGCCCCTGTCCACATAGTGCTCTATATGCACGCTGCGGTGTCAATGCACCTGGGTAATCCGTAGGCAACTCCTTGTAGTCATCTATATCCATGAATGCCGCATAATAAAGTCCTAGCCTAATCAAGAACTGGGTGGCTGACATGATGTGATGATGTCTGAGTGCTCTAAACTATATAGTGTCTATGTTGTCAAAGCTGGAATAAGAGCGGTCGAACTCGAATGATGATAACACCTTGAGTGTCAACATATGGATTGCAGGATCCTGTATGGCTAGCAACGCCTCTATCCACCTACCGCAAGCATCTTTTCTATCTCCTCTACCAAATCACAGGTCCCCTGAACCTTTCTCACTGCATCCATGTCATGAAAATGTGTCTATCAAAACCTTAGCTTTGTTAATCTCTAAAATTGAGCCTGATGCTTGGGAATCAAGAATTCCATGTGTTCGGGTTCAGGTGATGACTCACGTGAATGTTTCTCAGCTTGCCTCTTTGATCGAGGTGCTATATCTGTAAAAATTAAAGAACAATCGATCAAAGAAGTTCACAGAATAATACAGCAAAAATCCACATGGTCGTGTGGAATTTTCAAACGCCAAAGTGGATCCACAGGGCTTGAAAACCGCACAACCGCACGCTAAAAATTCACAAATACATCATTAAATCTCTTCTAATTTCTTCCAAAGAATACATACCCCTTCTAATGATAGAAACAAAGCAACATTCACTAGTTTCATTGATTAAAATCAAGAATTTATGAAGAACAGAAGGAAAGAGGGTTTACCGACAAGTTGAAGATGTACAACTTGGAATCGGCCTGAACAACAAGTAAAAAACCTTCTAAAATGATGATGCGAGGTCGGAAGAGAGTAAGAGTGTGCTCTCTGATTGATTAAGAGTGTGAGAATAAAGAAACATGACGAGACTTTAAGGGAACCTTGCGCCTTTTGACGTTCTGTACATTCACATGGGCGTGTGGAAATTACCCACGCCCTTGTGGCTTCACAGGAGAGCATCCACAGGGGCAGACGCACGCCCTTGTGCGCTCTCTGTATAACACTCCTTTGCTCTGAACACATACACATAGGCGTGCAGAAAATTCCCACGTCCGTGCGCCAGACCCACAGGGGCAGATACACCCCCCTGTGGCTTCTCTTTCCAACCGACAAAATTCTCTAAGTGTTTCACACGGCCGTGCGAAGATTCAACATGGGCATGGATCCTTACTGCGCAAATCATAGGGGTAAATAAACGCCCCTGTGTCTTCTCACGATGGAGGAGAAATACTATGCAGAGAATCACACGGGCTTGAGGAAATTACCCACACCCATGTGTTTGTTGATAGAATCATCCACAGGGGCGAGTCCATGCCGCAATGTCTTCTCAGAAAAAATCTCTAACTCTTTGCAAGGAAACACACGCCCGTGCGAAAATTCCGCACGGGCGTGGACCATCACAAGGTCGCTCACAGGTGCGAGTCCACATCTCTTTACCGTCTCTGAATGAGCTCTAAACAAAAATGCACGCCTGTGCAGAAATTCCATGCGGGCGTGTGTGTTCTTTTGACACTTAGAAAACTTTGCAGGCTCTGCAAAAAATTCTTGAACACAAATATACACTTAGAGCATGCTAAATAATTTAATTTTAACCAGAGAAAACCCAAAAGAGACGCTCAAACGACCAAGATTCTTCGCTACACACGATTAGGCACAAGGTAACACCACAATGTCCATGAGAAAATCATAGCAAAAGCATCTAAGAATCAAGACACCAAGATTTAAAGCCTTATTCATGCAAACACTAAACTAAAAACTAGGAAAACAATAAAGACTTGGGTTACCTCAAAAGAAGCGCTTGTTTAACGTCACTTAGCTTGACTTACCTTGTCTTACCTTACGAGGGCTCATAGATGAAGGTTTCCCTCTTACCCATGACTTGGAAGCACGATGAACATAGTCTTTTGAAGGTAGAGGGAGAGTTGTCGAGCTTGGTACCACTTAACAAGGGTTCGTTAACCTTGTTATGCTCTTGCGCATTCCTAACAACCTTGGGGCATTTCTTGTGGGGTCTCCTTGCTCGCATCATATTTTAAAGCACCTTCTTCATGATTCCTGGAGTAGATGGTACTTTTTCCTCTAGACTAAGCATCATTATTTCTTCATTATCCACCTCTTGGTCTAGCAACCCTTCATACGGGTCCAGATTCAGCATTTCATGCACATATTCATCAATTATCTCATCAGTAGTGTCAAGAAAATATAGAGTATCATCAAAGGGAAGAGAATGTCGCATGGCTTCGGTGAGGCAGTATATGAGCTTATCATCTCCAAACCTAAAAGTCAACTCCCAGCAGTCTATGTTGATTAATGTCTTGGAAGTGCACAAGAATGGCCTCCCAAGTATCAAAGGATCATCTACATCCTCGTCAACATCCAACACTATGAAGTCTACAGGAAATATGTACTTGTCCATCTTGACAAGTATGCCTTCAATAATGCCCCTCAGATGTCTCAGTGTTCGGTCCACCAATTGCAATGTCATCCGAGTGGGCCTAGGCTCTCCCAAGCCTAGCTTCTTGAAAATGGTATATGGCATAACGTTGATACTAGACAGAGAGTCCACCAATGCTATTTCTTCACCCATATTACCAATGTTGCATAAGATGATGAAGCTTCCGGTGTTTTTCTTCTTGTTCGGTATATTCTTTTTTAACACTGCTGAACAAGAGGCATCTAAGATCACCGATGCACTCTTCTCCAACTTCCTCTTGTTGGTCAATAAATCTTTCAAGAACTTAGCATAGCAAAGCATTTGAGACAATGCCTCCACAAAAGGAATGTTGATGTGAAATTGCTTAAATAGATCCAAGAACTTCTTGTATTGCTCATCATTTTGGTCATTCTTCAATCTTGAAGGGTAGGGAATTCTCGGCTTGTAAAGTGGGGGTGCCATCTCCTTCTCCTTGTTTGCTCTCTCCTCAACCTCCATGACCTCGGGTGCTTCAACATTGGTCTTCTCACTTGGAAACTTGCCCTCAACCTCATGACCACTTCCCAAAGTGATCAAATTCATATGTTCTCTCGGATTAGTCTCGGTATTACTTGGTAGGTTTCCTTGTGGTCTCTGATAAGTGCTTGTGCGATATGAATGCGAAGCATTATTTCCTTATGTTGAGCATTACTTTCCTCGGGTTTTTACACTAATATGTGTGTTTTTATGTTACTTTCGTGCATGTAGGGTTGTGAAACCGATTATGAAGGAAAGAAGACAATGTGGATCACAATGCACCGATTTTGGACGAAATCTTGCTAAAGTTCAAACACGAAGATATAAGTCAGGTGCGAGATGCTAGAGTGTGTGCCAACCTCCCCGTATTTGAGTTTACACAACCATTTGGAGGGGCACAAGGGCAGTCACACTCAAGCATTCTAACTTATGCACATAGAACAAGATCTCCATCATCTTATCCGTCATTGAAGAAGCAAAGCGATCCACAGCATAAACGTGTGCCCGTTTATGTTACCTCCATGAAAAGTGGATTCGGGAGTATTTATGGTAGAATACTGTAGCAGGTTACTGTAGGAAATCACTGTAGTAGTTACTGTTCACAGCCGGCCAAAAATCACAGAAACAGAGAATCCACACGGGCGTGTGGAAATTATCCATGGCCGTGTGGAAATTCCGCACGGGCGCGTGTACCGTACACGCCCATGGAGTCGCCCGATTCCAGCCCTATTTAAAGCCGATTCAGCCCCGATTTTGGTATTCTTTTTTCCATCTTTTCCCCAACTTGCGAGAGGGCTTCGGCTAGGGTTTCGAGGGGTATTGGCCAAGGTTTTGGAGAGGTTCTACGGCTAAGACATTGTCATTCCTTAGGAAGAGGGTTGGTAGGGGAGCTTCCGTCGAGGCGTATCCTATACCAGACGAGGGAATCCTTGGACGACGAGTAGAGGACTTTCCACAAGACCATCGACACGACCATCGAGGGGGTTTCTTTATGGATTTACTGCTTTTACATTCGATTTCTTTGATTGTACTTAGCTCCATGGAGAGCTAAACCCCTAGTGGGTACTTGGGTGATTGTGAACCCTAGGATGTATTCGTTTCACTGAACTTCTTTATTATGCTTTCAATAAATTGATGTTTATTGTGAGTTCCAACATTGAATGCTTGATTGTATGAACATTTCCCCTAGAGTGACACTAGGGTTGAGAGTTCTTGTTGGTAACCTTGTGAGTGAGTGACACACCACGAGCGTTAGACAAAGCTAGGTTGGAGAGGGTTGAGAGGGTGAGTCGAGGAGGTGCAGGCGTCCCCTTTCCCTCCGGCGTGATAGATTCTACCTCCACTCCTCGAGTTCTTTGCGGCCATAATAGAGTGAATGGTCTAAGGGATGAACCTCCGCTGGGGCCTAGTTGCACGTGCAATGGAGTGAAGCGTTGAGGTGATCTTAGTATCTAGGGCTTAATTGTGGCTAGGGACCTTCTGCCTAGACCAAAGGGTTAGGTCTAAATCTAGGAAGAGATTTATCACTTGGAATCCCTAGAGCTCATTGCAACTCTATGCGAGTGCGAGGTGTTGAGATTCTTCGATTTCTCCTCCGGGACATGTATAGAGTTAGGCATAGTTGACCTTAGATTTGGGACTATGTATGTAAGGATTTCCACGACTCACCATTGCATTGATTAGGAAACATAATAGAGAGTTCTTTTACTTGAAGCGATTATCCTAGGTGAAACATCATCCGAGTACCCCATCTTTATCGATTGCCTTGCCTCCTCCTTACTTTTGCTCTCTTACTTGTTGCTTTTAATTTCTGAGAATTGAATCATTACCACATTTATCATTGTTGATACTCCACATAGCTAAGAATCGAATTAAGTGTCTTTACTCCCTACTGCCTGTGGATTCGACCCCGCTCATCCGGGATTATTACTTCCACAAACCCGTGCACTTGCGGGATATAAGCAAGGGGACCTCGTCAGTCTCTTCGATAGAGACTTTGCAATTTGCCCCACTTGATTCTCTAGATTGTCCAATGAAGTGTTGTGGTTGCTGATACGTTCGAATATGCGTGTAAACCGCAAGTGCGCGGGTGTCGACGTAATAATCCCATATGAGTGGGTATCGTATCCACAGATAGTAGGGAATAAAGACTCTTAAGTTGTTTATTAACTAATGTGGAAGATGAATAGTGATAAGTGTGACAAAATGTGAAATAACGAAAATAAAAGCAATAAGATAGAGAGCACAGGTAAAGGAGAAGGTAAGGTAATCGACAAAGATGGGGTACCCGGACATTGATGCTCCTAGGACAATCGTTTCAAGTGGAAGAATCCTCTATTATACTTCCTAATTGACGCAACAATGAGTCGTGGAAATCCTTAATTATATGATCCCAAGTCTAAGGTCATCCATGCCTAACTCTATACATGTCCCGGAGGAGAGATTGAATAACCTCTCAACCTCGCACACGCATAGAATTGCAATGAGCTCTAGGGATTCCAAGTGATAAAGCTTATTCCTATGTATATAACTAACCCTTTGGTCATGTGGAAGATCCCTAGCCACAATGAAGCCCTAGGTGCTAAAATCACTTCAACACTTCAGTCCGTTGCACTCGCAACTAAGCCCCATCAGAAGGTCATCCGTTAGCCCATTCACTCTACTATGATCATAATGAACTCTTGGAATGTAGAGGTAGGATAGATCACACCAGAGGGGAAAGAGGACACTCCGCTATCTCTCGACTCACCCTCTCAACCCTCTCCAATCTAGCTTTGTCTAACTCTCATAGTGTGTCACTCACTCACAAGAGTTATCAATAAGAACTCTCAACCCTAGTGTCGCTGTAGGGGAGTATTCAAACAATCAAGTCTCTAATATTGGAACTCACAATAAACATCAATTAATTGAAAGCATAATAAAGAGATTCAATGAAACGAATACATCCTAAGGTTCACAAATACCCAAGTACCTACTAGGGGTTTAGCTCTCCATGAAGCTAGATACAATCAATGAAATTGAATGTAAAAATAAAGAATCCATAGAAAACTCCCTCATTAGTCATGGTGAAGGACTTGTGGAGAGTCCTCTACTCGTCACAAGGGTCCCTTTGTCTGGCATAGGATACACCTCGCCAGATCGGTGTCAACGAAAGCTCTCCCACTAATCTTCTTCCAAACAGCGTGCGATGTCAGGGCCGTAGATCCTCTCCCAAACCCTAGACAATACCTCTGAAAACCTTAGCCGTTGCCCTCTCTGAAGTTGGGGAAAAGATGGAGAAATGAATGCTGAAATCGGGGCTGAAGTCGGCTTTTAAAGGGTTGAAATCAGGAATCCACACGCCCGTGTAGATTCTCTGTTTTCCTGTTTTCTCAGCCTGCAGTAAACAGTACTGCTACAGTATTTTTGCTACAGTATTTTGTACAATACCCTGCTACAGTGCCGGCCTAAAATACTCCCGAATCCATACTTTCATCGAGGTAACGCTAACGGGCACACATTTACGTCGTTTATCGCTTTGCTTCTTTAATAACAGACATGTTGGTGGAGATCTTGTTCTATATGCACATGTTAGAATGCTTGAATGTGACTTTACTTGTGCCCCTCCAAATAGTTGTGCTAACTCGAGTACGAGGAGGTTAGCACACATTCCTGCATTAGGAACCTAACCTATGTCTTCGCGTTTGAACCTTAGCAAGATTTCCTCCAAATTAGTGCATTACGACCCATACTGGCTTCTTTCTCTCATAATCTGCCTCACAACCCTACCTGCATGAAAATAATATAATTACACCCATACTAGCGTTAAAACCCGAGAAAAGTAATGCTCAAAACAATGAAAGAACACTTTGTATTCTTATCGCACAAGCACTTATCAGTTACGAAGTGTAGCTTCGACTGATTTAAACTGATTGTCCGATGCTTGCACAAATCTGGTCAAAGTTTTCTCTAAATCGTTCATCTGGGTCTCCAAACCTGAAACATGATTCTCCATGTTCGGGGCTTGTTGTTGTTGTTAGAAACCCGGTGGTGCTATGTCCTTCTGCTATCCTTGGTGGATACTCCACAAAAAGTTGGGGTAGTTTTTCCAACCCAGATTGTAGGTGTTGCTATATGGATTACCTTGGTTCCTCAAGGCATTACCCACAAAATCGACTTGCTCAACTGAAGATGCATCACCAATAGAATTAGGGTAATTAGTTGGAGCATGCCCTCCCCTACAACTTGTTCAAGTAGTGACGGCCGCCAATCTATTAGAAGTTTGAAGGTCTAACTTCTTGCTCAATGATTTCACTTGGGCCTCCAAAGAAGTGATTGCATTGATTTCGTGGAGTCCCACTACTTTCTTCCTTTCACGCGCGTTCCACTGGTAGCCATTCATGGCCATTTCCTCTACCAATTGTCGAGCTTTATCAAGAGTCTTGTTCCCCATTGTATCTCCTGCGGTAGCATCTAGAAGCTATCTTGTACTTGGAGTTAACCCGTTGTAAAAAGTTTGAATGATCATCCAGTCTGGAAAACTGTGTTACGGACACTTCCGCAAGAAGTCCTTGAATTGCTCCCACATCTCAAACAATGATTCGAGCTCCATCTATATAAACGAGGATATCTCATTATGAAGCCCTGCTGACTTTCCCGGGGAAAAGTATCTCGCAAGAAAGGCTTCGACTATTTCTTTCCAAGATTAATGGAAGGCTTTGGCAATGAATGAAGGCACTGCTTGGCTTTTCCTTTAAGAGAGAATGGGAAAGCCCTAAATCTGATAGCATCATCCAACACTCCATTAATCTTCAACATATCACAAACTTCGAAAAAGTTCTCAATATGATTGTTTGGATCCTCATCGGCCAAACCATTGAATTGCGCTGAATGTTAAATCATTTGGATGAATGCCGGTTTCAGCTCAAAGTTCAGAGCTGTGATCGGGGGTCATAAAATACTTGATTGTGTGCCTAAAACTGAAGGTCTGGCATAATGAAAAAGTGTTCTCTGTTGCTCATTCTGTTCTGCCATATTATCTGACCCTTGACTTTCTACTTCAGCTAGGATTGACAGTTCTTGTATAGGTTCTTTTCCTCTTCTTCTAAGTGTACGCTCAAGTTTAGGATCTCCTTCAACAATTTGTGAAGGGTTTCCTCAGGTCATAACCTGGAGCTGCAACCAATATGAAAAGAAAAATCTGAACGATGATAGACTAAGAAAATGTGAAATAGAATGAATGATGAATAGCTAAAATAGCAAAGTGCAAAGCATCTCTAAACACCTACTCCCCGGCAATGGCACCAAAAACATAACAACACCCCTTGCATGTGACCCGCAAGTGCACGGGTTAATCGAAGTAATAAATCCCAGGTGAGTAGGTATCGTATCCATAGGGAATAGGGAATAAAAATACCAAGATTGCTATCTAACTAAGGGAAGATGGACTAATGATTTTGTTGATAAAATGTAATGAAAGATAGAATAAAAGAAACAAGAAAGAGTGAAGCACAAATAGATGTGAGGTAAGGCAATCAATAGAAGTGGGGTACTCGGATATTGTTCCACCTAGGACAATTGCTTCAAGTGGAAAATCAACTATTATATCTCCTAATTGATGCTTAATGACTCATAGAGATCCTTAAATGTCCCAAACCTAAGGTCAACCGTGACTAACTCTACTCTACGTCCCGGCGGAGAAATCGATCAATCTCAACACCTCACACTATTTAGAGTTGCAAGACACTCTAGGGATTCCAAGTGATAAACCCTATTCCAATGTAAAGATCTAACCCTTTGGTCTAGGCAAAAGACCCCTAGCACAATTAAGCCGTAGGTGCTAAGGTCACTTCAATGCTTCACTCCATTGCCTATGCAACTAAGCCTCAGCAGAGATGATCGCTTAGCCCATTTACTCTACTATGACCGCAAAGAACCCTTGGAACATGGAGGTAGGATAAATCACAACGGAGGGGAAAGGGGGCGCTCTGCTACCTCTAGACTCACCCTCTCGACCCTCTCCAACTTTGCAATATCTAACCCTCATGGTGTGTCACTCACTCACAAAGGTTACCAATGTAGACTCTCAACCCTAGTGTCACTCTAAGGGAGAAATTATACAACAAGCATTCAAGATTAAAACTCAATTAAAGACCTCAATTAACAAAAACATAATAGAAGATGAATGAAACAAACACATCCTAGGGTTCACAAATCCAAGTACCCACTAGGAGTTTAGCTCTCCATGGAGCTAGTTATAATCAACAATGAAATCGAATGTAAAAACAAGTAATCCATAGAAAACCCCTCTCAGTATTCATATCGATGGTCTTGTGGAGTAGCCTCGTCTTCCCCAAAGGACCCTTTGTCCGTCCTAGGGCACACCTCACTCGATCGATGGCGACAAAAGCTCCCCAAATAACCTTATTCCAAGTGGAGCATGGTGTCGAATCTGTAGAACCACTCTAAAGACTTGCCAAAAGCCTCTCAAAACCCTAGCCGATGGCCTCGTAAAAGATAGAGAAAAGTTGGAGAGAAGGGTGAAAAGGGTCTTCAAAAATCAGGCTGAATTGTGGCTTAAATAGGGCTGGAATCGGGCATCCACATGCCGTTGTGGATTTTCCACATGGGCTTATGGAATTTTCATACGAGCATAGGGAATTTCCACACGCCCGTGCAGATTCTCTGGAAACCTGATTTTCAGCTTGCTGTGAACAGTAACTCCTACAGTGTTCTGCCAAAACATTCTCGATTCCACACTTTTCAACGGGGCAACAAAAATGGGCACATGTTTATGCCATAGATTGCAACTCTACGCATGTCAGGATACGCAAATTTGACTGCCTTCGTGCCCTTCCAACTCATTATAATGACTTGAATACATGGAGGTTGGCACACATTCACGTATCTTAGAGCCCCACTTGTGTCTTCGGGTTTGTTCCTTCCAAGATTCCACCAAATAGTGCATTTACGATTTACTTTTGACTTCTTTTCTTAATACTTAGCTTCACAAACCTATATACGCAAAAGAACACAAATACATATGTATTAGCGCTTAAACCTGATAAAACTATTGCTCATGGTAAGGAAAGAATACTTTGCATTCTTAATACACAAACACTTATCAAAGGATCAGTTGTTAACTACATAGATAAAATTGAGGATCAGAGTTGTGAATTAGAGAGTGTGATGGAACAATTTGAAAAGGTCACATTGGCATCTATGAGCACTCATTTCGAAGAAAGCTTAGAGAGGCTCCTTGCTCAGTTTGATTTATCCTATCATGAACAAAGACAATAACTTTTCCCTTTGGATGTGTCGACTTCAGTGCAGGAAATTTATGCAACACAGGATGTCATTGTCATTGAAGATCATTCTGAGACATATGCACGAGTAGAAGAGATGGGGAATGATTTTAAACAAATGGAGGATGGTTTTGAGGTAAATGACAGTTTGAATGAAAATAGATTGCGCCCATCAATTAAGGAACCACCCATGTTAGAGCTTAAAATTTTGCCAAAATATTTGGAATATGCCTTTCTAATGGAAGAATCAAAGCTCCCGGTGATCGTAGCTTTGAATATTTCTACCAATTAAAAGGACAAGCTTGTAAATATGTTGAAAAGATATAAGTCGGCTATTACTTGGAAGATTTCAGATATAAAGGGCATCAATCCATCATTTTGCACTCATAAAATTTTGATGGAGGATAATTACAAATTTGTGATCCAACCCCAAAGAAGATTGAATCAAACATGAAGGAAGTTATCAAGGCAGAGGTGGTAAAACTTCTAGATGCGAGAATTATTTATCCCATCTCTGAAAGTGCATGGGTGAGCCCAACTCAAGTAGTCCCAAAGAAGGGAGGAATAACGGTTATGAAGAATGAAAAGAATGAACTAATCCCAACTAGAACAGTCATATGATGGTGCGTTTGCATTGATTATAGAAGGCTGAATAATGCTACTCAAAAGGACTATTTTCCATTGTTGTTTATTGATCAGATGTTGGAGCGATTGGCAGGGCATCAATTTTATTGCTTCCTTGATGGAATGTCGGGGTACTTCTAAATTCCAATAGATCTAGAGGATCAAGAGAAGACAACATCACTTGTCCTTATGGTACTTTTGCTTACAGAAGAATGCCTTTTGAGTTGTGTAACGCACTGGCTACATTCCAATGTTACATGACTGCCATCTTCGATGATCTTCTAGAGGACATAATGGAGCTATTCATGGATGAATTTTCGGTATTCGGAGATTCCTTCGATATTTGTCTAAAGAATTTGAAGAGAGTGCTAGTGAGATGTGAAGAGACAAATCTTTTCTTAATTGGGAGAAATGTCATTTTATGGTCCAAGAAGGCATTGTCCTCAGACATAAGATTTCACAAGTGGGGATGGAGGTAGAAAAGGTGAAGATTGAAGTCATAGAAAACTTCCCCCACCTACAAATATAAAAGGAGTTCATAGTTTCTTGGGGCATGTGGGTTTTCACAGAAGGTTCATCAAGCAATTTTCAAAGATCACTCAATCGTTGACTAGACTCCTTGAAAAGGATGCCCCCTTTGATTTTGGGAATGATTGTTTAATCGCTTTCAGCTTGTTGAAGGAGAAATTAGTGCAAGCACCAATTTTAACTATATCAGATTGGAATGAACCCTTTGAGTTCATGTGTGACACAAGTGATTATGCTGTTGAAACAGTTTTGGGATAGAGGAAAGATAAGTAGTTCCGACTGATCTATTATGCTTGCAAGACACTTACGAGTGCTCAAGAGAATTATACTATCACTGAAAAAGAGTTCTCAGCAGTGGTGTTTGCTTTTGACAAGTTCAGGCCATATCTCATTTTGTCTAGGGCCATATCTCAGCAGTGGTTCTTAAGCAGGCCCTCACATTCCAGCAAAAGAAGAAGTTCTTTAGTGATCTAAGGAATTACTTTTAGGATGACCCATACCTGTTCCGCATTTATGCAGATCACTTGGTTAGGAGATGTGTATCAAGGGAAGAGGAATGGGACATCCTTGCACATTGTCACTCCAGGCCAATTGGGGAACATTATGCGTTAAGTAGAACTGGCAAAAAGGCTTTAGCTGCCAGATTCTATTGGCCTACCTTATTTTGGTATGCACATCAGTTTGTTCTTCGATGTGATAATTGTCAAAGGGCTAGAAATCTATAATGACGGGATGAAATGCCTAAGAATCCGATGCAATTTTGTGAGGTGTTTGATGTATGGGGTATTGACTTCATGGGCCTATTTCCAAAGTCTGATGGTAATCAATATATTTTGGTTGCAGTAGATTATGTGTCTAAATGGGTGGAGTATCAAGCTTTACCTACTAATGACACCAGAATAGTGGTAAAATTTGTGAAGAAGTTGTTCACTCAATTTGGGACCCCACGAATTATCATTAGTGATTGAGGGACTTACTTCTGCAACACTCAGCTTGAGAAAGTTTTGAAATGGTACGGGGTGCATCAAGTGGTCAAGTGGAAGTCAAAAATAGAGAGATTAAGAGAATCATGGCAAAGTCCACGGAGCAAGAAAAGCGGGATTGGTAGGAACTCCTGGATGACACACTTTGGGCTCACAGAACAGCATATAAAACACCGATAGGGACCACTCCCTATAATTTGGTATATTGTAAGGCTATTTCCGGGGAAGCTCAAGTCGAGATGGTTTGGGCCTTACACCATGATTGAGGTGTTGCCCCATGATGCTACTGAAATTTTTCATCTAGAGAAGGGTATATTTAAGGTGAATGGACATCGGCTAAAGCTTTGTTTTGGTGGAGAAGTTAGTAAAGACGACAAGGAAGTATTCTTTCTAAATGAGCCCTATGAGGTAAGGCATGGTACGTCAAGCTAAGTGACGTTAGACAAGCACTTTTTGGGAGGCAACACAAGTTCTTTACTATTTTCTAGTTCTTAATTTAGTGTTTGCATGAATAAGGGTTGAATGTTGGTGTCTTGTGTTTACATGCTATTGTTGTTATTTTCTCGTGGATTATTGGGTGTTTTTATGTGCAAAAATGTGTGTGGCGGAGTATCTTGGTTGTTTGAGCATGTATCTTATGATTCTCTGGTTTATTTTGCATTGTCGAAGTAGGCTCTGAGTGTGTATACATATTTAGGAATTTTCTGCAAAGCTTGTAGATTTTTTCTAAGTAATCCAGAGAAAACACACGGCCGTGTGGAAATTCCACACGGGCGTGTGTTTTCGTTCAGAGCTCATCTCGAGAGGACACAGGGGCTTGCATTTGCCCTTGTGAATCACCTTGTCATAGTCATACGTCCATGTGTTAAATTCCACATGGGGATGTGTTTCTCTGCAGAGACCTAAAAATCTATCTTGAGAATACAGAGGGGCCTACGTCTGCCCCTGTGGATGACTCTGTGACAAACACATGGGCGTGGGTAATTTTCACACGCCCGTGTGGATCTCTGCAGAGAGCTCTCTGTCATCTAGTGAAAACATAAGGGCGTGTGAGTGCCCCTGTAAGTACCCCTGTTAAAATCCACAGTCCTGTGTGTAATTTCCACAGCGGCGTGTGAAACACTTAGAACTTTTTCTCGGTTGGACAGAGAAACTACAAGGGCGTGTGTGTGCCACTCTAGGTCGAGCACATGGGCATGGAGAATTTCCACACGTCTGTGTCGATGCATTCAGAGATAAAGTGTGCTATCCCAAGAGCACAGAGGGGCATGTGTTTGCCCCTATGAAGCTCTCCTGTGGAGTCACATTGGCGTGGGTAATTTCCACCTTCCTGTGTGAATGTACCGAATTCAATAGGCTATGATTTTCTTTATAAATCTATTTGGCCTTTCTCATTTTCACACTTCCAAATGCTTAGAGAACACACCCATTCACTCCCCCGACCTTGCAATGCTGATTTAGAGAGGTTTTACTAAAGTTTTCTGGCCAATTTCAAGTTTTTCTTCTTCATCTTGTCGGTAAACCCTTATTCTCTCTTTTCTTTGCCATTACTTGATTTTATTAGATTAAGCTAGATAATGTGGTTTGTTTTTATGCTAAAGTGGTTAATGCATGTTTAGAATTAGTTGTTGGTATATTTGTGGATTTTTAGCATAGTGGCCATGCGGGTTTCACGCAAAGTGGATCCACACTGGCGTGTGAAATTTCCACATGACCGTGTGGTTTCCTGCAGTATGAATTTGTGTCTAATATTGATCAATTTCCTTTCAAATCTTGTAGGCATGGTCCCTAGGACTTAGACACCAGCTAGCAAGTGGACTCGAGAGCACCCTCCAGAACCCGAGAATATAGAGCTTACTATACCGGAGCACTGAGCTTGGTTTGAGCATCTTTCCAAGCTTAAGTTTGGTCAGACGCGATTCCCAGATTCGAGCACTATGCGCGAGATACATTTGGCTGATGATATGGCAGATGAGATTGAGGAAATGTTAGCTATGGGCAATTGGCGTTGATTACAGACTATTCATGACCCTGTCATCCGGATGCCGATACTAGAAGTACTGGCATCATTTGAGTTTGATAGATCATACTCCAATTTTGATAGTGGTAATGCCATATAGTTCGGAATCTTCTGGTATTATTATAGTATGAGCATCACACAATTCTCGATTCGTTTAGGGTTATACAATGAGTAATTCACAGCCATTGAGTAGTAAGAGCCGCTCCCTACAAATTATCCTGGTAGCTTGACTCTTCAGCGCACATATCGAGCATTCTGTGGGTATGTTCAGTATGAGCCGGGGGTGTCAAAGCCAACTTGCTTGTCTCGGCCGAGCTATAGATACGTACACGCTATCCTTAGCAGATCAGTGAATGGCCACAGTGATAGTACAAGTTATCTGAGCCAACGGGAGCTTCTTTATATTATTTTCCATAGTACAGTGCTAGCCAGTTCACCTTGGCCACATAGCAGAGTACTTGAGGAATCAGGGTCAGTCTGCCAAGATCAGTGTCTTCTTCTTTGGCCCATACATCACTAGGCTCATCATCGGAATGGGTCTACGGGACACTATTAGAGGGACCGAGAAGACGATCATACTTGCTCCACTGGGTATGGAGATGATTAGATAGATGGGGATGCTGCGCAGGTATTGGCCAGGAGTGCATGTACTGTTTGTACCTGATCCAGAGATAGCTGAAGGAGTTATAGTAGAGGGTTCTCAGCCTACTCCTGAGCCACAGCCAGAGCAGATGAAGACCGAAGCACCACCAGCAGCACAGGAGCAGCAACCAGTGTGCATGTGATAAGTGCTTGTCTATTAGTAATACGAAGTATTCTTTTCTTACTATGAACATTACTTTTACCAGGTTTTAGTGCTAATGCATGTGTATTTGTGAACTTTTGTGCATGAATGTTTGTGAAGCCAAATATGAAAGAAAGAAGCCAAAGTGGATTGCAATTGTACTTTGTTGATGAAGTCTTGGAGTGAACAAATCTGAAGACACAAGTTATTATTGAAGATATGTGAATATGTGGCAACCTCCATGCGCTCAAGCAATTACAATAGTTTGGAGGGGCACAAAGGCAGTCACATTTACGCATCGCGACCTGTGCAATGATAGCAAGATCTTCACCAATGAGACCTTTATTGAAGAAGTGACACGATCTACGCCATAGACGTGTGCCCATTTATGTTACCTTAATGAAAAGTGGATTCAGGAGTATTTTGGCGGACTACTGTATCAGATAATCGTAGCAATTTACTGTAGCAGTTAATATTCAAAGCCCGCAGAAAATCTGATTTCTAGAATTCCACATGCCCTTGTGGATTCCCGATTCCAGCCTATATAAAGCCCTGAACAGCACCGATTTCAGGATCCATCTTTCATCCTTTCTTCTATCTTTTCTCCAACATTTCAGAGACTGGCGGCCAGGGTTTAGAGAGGCTTTGGCAAGCCTTTTGGAGTGGTTCTATGGCTTCGACACCGCGTTTCTCTTGGAAGATAGTTATTGGTGGAGCTTTCGTCGACACCGATCCCGCGAGGTGTGCCCTAGGCTTGACAAGGGGACCCTTGGAGAACATGAGGCTACTCCACAAGACCATGGATAAGAATAGTGAGGGGTTTTACTATGGATTGCATGTTTTTACTTTCGATTTCATTATTGATTGTATCTTGCTCCATGGAGAGCTAAACCGCCTAGTTGGTACTTAGATTCGTGAACCCTAGGATGTATTTGTTTCATTAACCTTTAATTATGCTTTCCTTAATTGATGTCTTTAATTGAGTTCCAATCTTGAATGCTTGTTGAATGATTTCCCCTTAGAGTAACGCTAGGGTTGAGAGTCTACATTTGTAATCCTTGTGAGTGAGTGACACACAATGATGGTTAGACAAAACAAGATTGGAGAGGGTCGAGAGGGTTAGTCGAGAGGTAGCGGAGCATCCCCTTTCCACGCCGGTGTGATTTATCCTACCTGCACATTCCAAGAGTTCTTTGCGATCATAATAGAGTAGAGGGTTAAGGGATGAACTCCGCTGGGGCTTAGTTGCACGAGCAACAAAGTGAAGCATTGAAGTGACTTTAACACCTGGGGCTTAATTATGACTAGTGGTCTTTCGCTTGGACCAAAGAATTAGATCTACATATAGGAATAGGGTTTATCACTTGGAATCCCTAGAGCTTCTTCCAACTTTACGCAGTGTGAGGTGTTGAGACTGGTTGATTTCTCCACCGGGGCATAGTGTAGAGTTAGTTACTGTTGATCTTAGGTTTGGGACCGTGTATTTAAGGGTGTCCATGACTCATTAAGCATTAGTTAGGGAGCATAGTAGTTGGTTTTGCACTTGAAGCAATAATCCTAGGAGGAACAATATCCGAGTACCCTACTTTTATTGATTGTCTTTCCTTTCATTTTATTGTACCTCTCTTTCTTATTTTCTTTAGTTTATTTGCATCGATCTTTGTCCACACCATCATTGTTTCATTTGCACTTAGTTAAGTAGCAATCTTGGTGTTTCTATTCCTTATTCCAAGTGGATACCATAACCCACTCACCTGGGATTTATTACTTCAATAAACCTGTGCACTTGCGGGATACACGCAAGGGGTGTGTCATGTTTTTGGCACTGTGGCAGGGGAATAGGCATTTTGGAAACACTTTGCACTTTGCTTCTTTAGCTATTCATCATTCATTCTATTTCATCTTTTCTTATTCTATCATCATTCTGATTTGCTTTTCTTTCTTTTGGTGCTGCTCAAGGTTATGGCCCGATGGAACCCTTCGACATTGGTTGAAGGAGATCCTGAACTTGAATGTATACTCAGAAGAAGGGGCAAAGAACCTATGCAAGAACCGTCAAATCTAACTGAGGTAGAAGGTGAAGGGTCAGAAAATATGGCAGAGCAGAATGAAAAACATAGAACACTTTCCGATTATGCGGCCCCCGATTACAACTCCAAATTTTGAGCGAAAAGCCAGCATTCATCCAAATAATACAGCAGTCAGCGCAGTTCAATAGTTTGGCCGATGAGGATCTAAACTATCTCATTGAAAACTTATTGGAGGTTTGTGACATGCTAAAGATCAACGGTGTTATGGATGATTCTATAAGATTGAGGGATTTCCCATTTTTTCTAAACGAAAAAGCCAAACAGTAGCTCTATTCATTGCCAAGAGCTTCCATCACAACATGGAAAGAAATGGTCGGAGCCTTCCTTGTAAGGTACTTCCCTCCGGGAAAGTCAGCAAAGCTTCACAATGAGATATCTTCATTTGTTCAGATGGAGCTTGAATCCTTGTTTGAGACTTGGGAGCGATTCAAGGACCTCTTGCAGAAGTGCCCACGACACGGGTTCCCTGAATGGATGATTATTCAAACTTTTTACAATGGGTTGAATCTAAGTACAAGACAACTTCTAGATTCCGCTACGGGAGGTACAATGGCATACAACACCCCTGAAAAAGCCTGACAATTGATAGAAAAAATGGCTATGAATAGCTACTAATGGAATGCAAAAGATAAGAAGAAAGTGGCCAGACTCCATGAAATTGATGCGGTTACATCTTTGGCAGCCCAAGTAGAGGCATTGAGCAAGAAATTGGATACATTGACTTCATTGAGGGAAGCCGCTATCACATGTTGTGATGGTTGTGGGGGTTCACATATGCCGTATGATTGTCCTATTTTGCTTACTACTTCAGCCCCAACTAAACAACTAGATTTTGTTGGTAATTCGGGAAGAGTACAAGGCAATCCTCATAGCAACACCTACAAACAAGGGTGGAGAAACCACCCCAATTTTTCATGGAGTAACCAAGGGCAGCAAAAGGCCATGGCATCACCGGGTTTCCAACAGCAATAAGCCCCGAACATGGAGAATCGAGTTTCAGAGTTGGAGACCTTGATGACTGCTCTAGAGAAAGCTTTGACCAGATTTGTGTAATCATCGGATACACTGTTCCAATAGATCGAAGCTACAATTCGCAACCACACCGCGTCATCGCACAATCTAGAAACTCAAGTGGGGAAAATTGCGAAGTCTTTATCGGATATACCTCAAGGGAATCTACCTAGCAACACCGAAACTAATCCGAGGTAACATGTGAAGATGATCACTTTGAGGAGTGGTCGTGAAGTTGAAGGTAGATCTCCTAGTGAGAAGTCCGATGTTGAAGCACCCGAAGTCATTAAGGTTAAGGAGAGAGCTAGTAAAGAAAAGTAGGTGGCACCCTTATCTTACAAGCCAGGAATCCCTAACCATTCAAGATTGAAGAATGACCACAATGATGAGCAATACAAGAAATTCTTGGATCTATTCGAGCAATTACACATCAACATTCCTTTTGTGGAGGCGTTGTTCCAAATGGCTCAGTATGCGAAGTTCTTGAAGGATCTTTTTACCAACAAGAGGAAGTTGGAGGAGAGTGCATCAGTGATCTAAGATGCCTCTTATTCGGCGGTTTTGTAAAAGAATATGCCAAACAAGAAGAAAGACCCCAAAAGCTTCATCATCCTGTGCAACATTGGCAATATGGTTGAAGAGATGGCATTGGCAGATTCAGGGGCTAGTATCAATGTCATGCCGTACTCATTTTTTTAGAAGATAGGCTTTGGACAGCCTAGGCCCACTTGAATGACATTACAATTGGTGGACCAAACGGTGAGACATCCGAGGGGCATCATTGAAGATGTTCTTGTCAAGGTGGACAAGTACATACTTCCTGTAAACTTTATAGTGTTGGATGTTGATGAGGATGTAGATGTTCCTTTGATACTTGGGAGGCCATTCTTGCGTACTTCCAAGGCTTTTATCGACATGGACGGTGGGGAGTTGACACTAAGGGTTGGCGATGACAAGTTGACCTACCGCCTCGCCAAAGCCATTCGACATTCTCTTGTCTTTAGTGATATTCTTTTTTTTCTTGACACTACCGATGAACTAATTGATGAATATGTTCGTTAAATGTTGAATCAGGACCAGTATGAGGGGTTACTAGACCAAGAGGTGGATAACGAAAAAGTGTTGATGCTTGGCCTAGAGGAAAAAGTACCATCTACTCTGGGGATCATAAAGAAGATGCTCCGGAAGATAAAGCAAGCACGGTGATAAGTGCTTGTGCAATAAGAAACAAAGTGTTCTTTCCTTGTGTTGAGCATTATTTTTCTCGGGTTTTAATGCTAATATGGGTGTATTTATATTACTTTCATGAAGGTAGGGTTGTGAGGCCGATTATGATAGAAAAAAGCCAATGTTGGTCATAATGCACTAATTTGGAGAAAATTTTGCTAAGGTTCGAACGCGAAGACATAGGTCGGGTTCCAGATGTAGGAATATGTGCCAACCTCCTCATACTCGAGCTAGCACAACTATTTGGAGAGGCACAAGGGCAGTCACATTCAAGCATTCCGACTTGTGCATATAGAACAAGATCTCCACCAACATGTCCGTTATTAAAGAAGCAAGGCAATCCATGACATAAACGTGTGCCCGTTTGCGTTACCTCGATGAAAGTATGGATTCGGGAGTACTTCAGGCCGGTACTATAGTAGGGTATTGTAGGAAACACTGTAGCAAAAATACTACAGTAGTACTATTTACAGCCGGCCGAGAAAACAAGAAAACAGAGAATCCACACGGGCGTGTGGAAATTCCACACGCCCGTTTGAAAATCCCAAGGGGCGCCCACATGAGCATGTGGATACCTGATTCCAGCTCTTTAAAAGCCGATTTCAGCCCTGATTTCAGCATTCTTTTTTCCATCTTTTCCCCAAGTTGAGAGAGGGTGGCAGCTAGGGTTTTGAGAGGTATTGGCTAGGGCTTTGGAGAGGTTCTATGGCTCCGACAATCGTGCGGCGTTTGGAAGAAGGTTAGTGGGAAAGCTTTTGTTGGCACCGATCCGGTGAGGTGTATCCTAGGCCGGACAAAGTTACCCTTGCGATGAGTAGAAGACTCTCCACAAGACCATCACCATGACTAACGAGGGGGTTTTCTATAGATGTTTGTTTTTACATTCGATTTCACTGATTGTATCTAGCTCCATGGAGAGCTAAACCCCTAGTGGGTACTTGGGTATTTGTGAACCCTAGGATGTATTCATTTCATTGAATCTCTTTATTATGCTTTCAATCAATTGATGTTTATTGTGAGTTCCAATCTTGGAGACTTGATTGTATGAATACTCCCCTAGGGTGACACTAGGGTTGAGAGTTCTTGTTGGTAACTCTTGTGAGTGAGTGACACACCATGAGAGTTAGACAAACCTAGATTGGAGAGGGTTGAATAGGTGAGTCGAACGGAGCGTCCCCTTTCCCCTGCGGTGTGATCTATCCTACCTCCACATTCCAAGAGTTTTTTGTGGCCATAGTAGAGTGAATGGGATAAGGAATGACCTTCCGCTGGGGCTTAGTTGCGAGTGCAACGGAGTGAAGCGCTAAAGTGATTTTAACACCTAGGGCTTAATTGTGGCTAGGGATCTTCCACTTGGACCAAAGGGTTAGGTCTATACATAGGAATAGGTTTTATCACTTGGAATCCTTAGAGTTCATTGCAATTCTATGCGAGTGCGAGGTTGAGAGGTTATTCAATCTCTCCTCCGGGACATGTATAGAGTTAGGCATGGTTGACCTTAGATTTGGGATCATGTAATTAAAAACTTCCACAACTCATTGTTGCATCAATTAGGAAGTATAATGGAGGGTTCTTGCACTTGAAATGATTGTCCTAGGCGAATCAATAGCAGGGTACCTCATCTTTATCGGTTGCCTTACCTTCTCCTTTACTTGTGCTCTCTATCTTGTTGCTTTTTATTTCTGTTATTTCATATTTTGTCACACTTATCACTATTCATCTTCCACATTAGTTAAGAAACAACTTAAGTGTCTTTATTCCGTACTCTCTGTGGATACAATACCCACTCATCTGGGATTATTACTTTGACACCCGTGCACTTGTGGTTTACACGTATATATGGATGTGTCACAAGGAGATGCCACAAGAAACGCCCCAAGGCTATTGGGGATGTGCAAGAATGGAGTGTGGGTAACGAACCCTCATGTGGTAACAAGCTTGATAACTCTCCCTCTACCTTCAAGAGACTTTGTTCATCGTATTTTCAGGTCATGGGTAAGAGGGAAACCTTCATCTATAACCCCGCGTGAGATAAGGCAAGGTACGTCAAGCTAAGTGACGTTAAACAAGTGCTTTTTGGGAGGCAACCCAAGTACTTTACTGTTTTCTAGTTCTTAGTTTAGTGTTTGCATTAATAAGGCTTGATTGTTGGTGTCTTGATGTTTACATGCTATTGTTGTGATTTTCTCATGGATTATTGGGTGTTTTAATGTCCATAAATGTGTGTGGCGGAGTATATTGTTTGTTTGAGCATGTATCTCACGATTCTCTAGTTTATTTTGCATTATAGGGCAGGCTCTGAGTATGTATACATGTTCAGGATTTTCTGCAGAGCCTGCAAATTTTTCCTAAATAATCCAGAGAAAACACACGGTGTTCAGGCTCTGGGATTTTTCTACAAAACCTTTTCAAATGGAAAAAAAATTCAACTAGTAAGAAAACACTAATTAAACCTACATAATATTGCAAATATTTCTCATGAACACCCAAAACTTTAGATTTTTAATTATATGTCAATTTTTTTAAAATAATATTAATTAGTGGTAACCACTTGACAAGGTCCCCTTACGTATATCCCGCAAGTGCACGGCTTTGTCAAAGTAATAATCCCGGGTGAGCGGGGTCGAATCCACAAGGAGTAGGGAGTAAAGACACTTAATTCGATTCTTAGCTATGCGGAGTACCAACAATGATAAGTGTGATAATGATTCAATTCTCAGCAATTAAAAACAACAAGTAAAAGAGCAAAAGTAAGGAGGAGGCAAGGCAATCGATAAAGATGGGGTACTCGGATGATGCTTCACTTAGGAAAATCGTTTCAAGTGCAAGAACTCTCTACTATGCTTCCTAATCAATGCAATGGTAAGTCGTGGAAATCCTTACATACATAGTCCCAAATCTAAGGTTAACTTTGCCTAACTCTATTCATGTCCTGGAGGAGAGATTAAATAACCTCTCAACCTCGCACTTGAATAAAGTTGGAATGAGCTCTAGGGATTCCAAGTGATAAATCGCTTCCTAATTATAGACCTAACCCTTTGGTCCAGAGTGAAGGTCCCTAGCCACAATTAAGCCCCTAGATACTAAGATCCCCTCAACGCTTCACTCCATTGCACGCGCAACTAGGCCCAGTGGAGGTTCATCCCTTAGACCATTCACTCTATTATGGCCGCAAAGAACTCAAGGAATGGAGGTAGAATCTATCACGCCGGAGGGAAAGGGGACGCCTCCCTGTACCTCTCGACTCACCCTCTCAACCCCTCTCCAACCTAGCTTTTGTCTAACGCTCGTGGTGTGTCACTCACTCACAAGGTTACCAACAAGAACTCTCAGCCCTAGTGTCACTCTAGGGGAAATGTTCATACAATCAAGCATTCAAGGTTGGAACTCACAATAAACATCAATTTATTGAAAGCATAATAAAGAAGTTCAAAGAAATGAATACATCCTAGGGTTCACAATCACCCAAGTACCTACTAGGGGTTTAGCTCTCCATGAAGCTAAGTACAATCAAAGAAATTGAATGTAAAAGCAATAAATCCATAAAGAAACCCCTCGATGGTCGTGTCGATAGTCTTGCGGAGAGTCCTCTACTCGTCATCCAAGGATTCGCTCGTTCGATATAGGATACGCCTCGACGGAAGCTCCCCTACCAACCTTCTTCCTCAGGAATGACGATGTCGGAGCCGTAGAACCTCTCCAAAACCTTGGCCAATAACCCTCAAAACCCTAGCCGAAGCCCTCTCTCAAGTTGGGGAAAAGATGGAGAAAAGAATACCATAATCGGGGCTGAATCGGCTTTAAATAGGGCTGGAATCGGGCAACTCCACGGGCGTGGACGCTACACGCGCCCGTGCAGAATTTCCACACGGGCGTGGATAATTTCCACACGCCCGTGTGGATTCTCTGTTTCTCTGATTTCTCGGCCGGCTGTGAACAATGATGCTGCAAAAGTTGCTACAGTGCTCTCAATGATATATATGTTGGTGGATAACTTCCCAATTCCATACTTTCATCGGGGTAACGCAAACGGGCACACGTTCCCATCGTGAATCACTTGCTTCTTCAATGATATATATGTTGGTGGAGCTCCTGTTCTTATATGCATAAGACGGAATGCTCGAGTGTGACTGCCTTTGTGCCCCTCCAAATGGATGTGCTCACTCGAATGCGAGGAGGTTGGCACACACTCTAGCATCTCACACCTGTCCTATGTCTTCGCGTTTGAACCTTAGCAAGATCTCCTCCAAAATAGGTGCATTATGATCCACATTGGCCTATTTCCTTCATACTCTGCCTCACAACCATACCTGCATAAAAGTAACATAAAAACACACATATTAATGTAAAAACCTGAGAAAAGTAATGCTCAACATAAGGAATGAACGCTTCACATTCATATCGGACAAGCACTTATCACCACTCAGCTAAAATAAACTTATGACCACAAATTCTTAATACAAGATAAAGAAAACATTAACAAAACACAAACAACATAAATGTATAAATCTAACTAGATGATTATCTATCATTTAGCATTTTATTTGCACAACATGTCTTCAATTTTAAAATATTTATAATCCATAGTACATATATAGAACAACATAGGAAGTAGAGCATTTCTTACATTTGAGATTCCACCACAAAATTTCAAGGAACTTCTTAAATTTCTCTTATTGTCCTTGCCCCTGTTGGCTCCAAGAGAAGTTTGGGGGTTCCTCCACCTCGGATTGTAGGTACCATTGTAGTGATTATTTTGAAACCTGTTGTTTTGATCCACATAATCAACCTGCTCAGTACTAGATGACACCTCCTAAGATGGTACAATCAACCTTGCTTGGCCACCCAAAGCTTGATAACTTATAACTGGTGCTTGTTGTTGAACTTGCATAGCATCTAACCTCTTGGCAATAGCTTCCACCTGTGCTGCTAGGGTAGTCAATGCATCAACATCATAAATTCCAGCAGCTTTCACTGGCTTGTTCTTTTTTGAGCTCCACTGATAGACATTCAATGCCATACCGTCAATAAGAGTATAGGGTAGAAGACACTGTAGCACAAAGGAGTTAGCAAACGATGAAGTCCAACCTGAGAATGACTTTAAAGGAAGTTTTTAGGGCATATTGAGCAAAACTCATCTCCTACCTTAGACCTCTCAACTCCACCTCTAGATCCGGGGTAAAGGAAACTCAAGAAGACATTATTAAGAGTGAAAATTGATGGAAGAAGCAAGATTTGGCAAGACATCCCCTCATCTCCTAGTGTAGAGGCTTGTAGAGGACAAGGAAGCTACCCTCTTGGTGGAATCGTTGGAAGCTCTCCATGGCTTGTTACTCCGCATTCAACACTTGAAGGAGTTTATGTTGCTTGACACACCCTTTACGTGTGTATCGCAGTGCATAGGTTGTCGAAGTAATAAAAGAACCATGGTGAGTGGGTAGTCATATCTATAGGGAATAGTGATCAGAAACACAATAATTGCTACTTAACTATGGTGAAGATGAACCAATAGTGGTGCCAACAATATCAATGCAAATAAAAATAAAGAAAACAAGAGAGTGATGCAATAAAATGATTGGAAAGGCAATCACTAGAAAATGGGACACCCGGACATTGCTCCCCCTAAGACTATTATTTCAAGTGCAAGACCAACCGTTATGTCTCTTAACTGATGCTCTTAATGAGTCATGTAAATCCTAAAATACACGGTCCCAAACCTAAAGTCAACCGTGACTAACCCTACACTATGCCCCGCGGGAGAAAACACTCAGTCTCAACACCTCACATTATACAAGCCTGCTTAAAGCTCTAGGGACTGCAAGTGATAAACCATATTCCCTAATTTAGATCTAATCCTTTGGTTTAGGCGAAAGACAACTAGTCTAAATTAAGCCAAACAACTAAGAATTAATGCAACACTTCACTCTGTTGCCTGGGCAACTAAGCCCCAACGGAGTTTCTCTCTTAGAACTTCACTCTATTGTGACCGCAAATCACACCATAAGGGAAATGGGACGTTCTGCTACCTCTCGACTCATCCTCTCAACCCTCTCCAAACTAGCATTATTTAACCCTCCTGATATGTAAGTTATCCACACGGATTACCCAGATGGATTCTCAACCCTAGTGTCATTCTAAGGGAAAATCACTACAAAAAGCATTCAAGATTGGAACTCAATTAGAACGTCAATTAAAGAAAACATAATAAAAGGTCAATGAAACAAAATCATCCTAGGGTTTACAAGTCCAAGCACCGACTAGGGTTTTAGCTCTCCATGGAGCAAGATACAATCAATAGTGAAATCGAAAGTAAAAACATGCAATCCATAAGTACGACCCCCTTGCAGTCTATATAGATGGTCTTGTGTAGTAGCCTCGTCTTCTCCAAAGGTTCCCTTGTCAAGCCTAGGGCATAGCTTACCAAAGCGATACCAACGAAAGATCCCCCAATAACTATCTTCTGAAGGAACGAGGTATTGAAAACCATAGAACCACTCCAAAAGCCTTGCCAAAGCCTCTCCGAACCCTAGGCGTGAGCGACTCAAAAGATGAGAAAAAGATGGGCAAAAGATCCTCTAAAATAGCTAAAATTGAGACTTAAATAGGGCTTGAAATGGGCATCCACACTTAAATAGGTTTGTGAACAGTAACGGCTACAGTATTTTCCTATAGCACTTAGCCCAGGATACTCCCGATTGTATACGTGTTCATCGAGGCCACATGAACTGGCACACATCCATGCGGTAGATTGCATTGCGTGTTCAATAAACATCACATTGTTGAAGGTCTTGCTAGTGTTGCACAAGTCAAAAAATGAGAATGTGACTGCCTTTGTGCCCCCTCTGAACAATGTATTTGCTTGAGCACGATGAAGGTTGGCACACAATCACGTGTCTTTGAGCACAACTTGTGTCTCCACGTTTGTTCACTCCAAGATTCCATCAACAAAGTAGATCTATGATCTACTTTTTTCTCCTTTCTTTCACTATTGTCTCGATAACTCTATATGCACAAAAGAACACAAATACACATTTATAACCGTTAAAATTTGAGAAAAGTAATGCTCAATGCAGGAAAAGAATACTTTGCATTATTAATACACAAACACTTTTCAAACTCCCCGCACACTTAAGCTTTTGCTTGTCCTTAAGGAAAAATAACACATTAAAACATAGAAGAAGGAAAAATTGAAAATGCTTGGCAGTAGGTTCACCAAAAGCATGCAAAGGAAACATTCTACAAGTAAGGGAAAATTTAACAACGAATAAGAAAAATCAATGCTCTAGCTAAAAACTAGAATAAAAAAAGGGCAACAAACCGAATATCATGTAAGTGTGTGTAAACTCACTCAAGTCAACCAAACGTGTACTCCTCAAAGTTCTAAATACAAGGGACTTATTTATGTACAAAAAGAAAGGAGAAGGTAGTAGCTTCACAAATCCTCTAAGGAAGCCCTTTCCTAAGCAGCCGCAAAGGTGGCTTTCACACTTTCAACGTGGTAGCTCTTTCTATCGGGGTGGTAGCTTTCACTCATCCCATTAGATAGCTCTTTCTCTCATTAGGGCATAACTAGTATCTGACTTATGAGAGTAGCTCCATACTTCATAGGTGGTAGCTCTTTCCACCCCCACTGTACAAACAAAACAAACCTTACTTTTTCTTTTTGTTTTCATTCAACCATTTTTTTGTAAGAAATTAAAACAATAAACAACTAAAATAGTCCCTTAAACATCGAACTTGAGTTTCGACAATGTTTAATGAGTGAGTAGTGCAACAAGTGTCAATCAAGGAAAAATTCCTCAAAATTAAAGTAGAAACTAGAGCATGAGAATATTCAATGTTAAAAATTCTCCTAAACTTAAGAATGCAACCATTGCAACTAAGGTAAACCGCCATTGGCTACATGAGCATGCACAAGCAATGCATAAGTATAGAACAATTGTAATGTGAACTCCCCACGCACTTAAGATGTACATTGCCCTCAATGTACGCATGCAAGCTCAATAAAATATAAAGCAATCAAAACCATATGTGGAGGTGGGTAATTGAAACAATACTCCCTAGAACTCTTAATGGTACGTTCGATAGAGCTATGTTCCTTGAGAGTTGAGTTCCAATAGGTTGTGGAGCACACAGGGCCATGTGAAAATCACAATGACCATATCTGCACATATACACAAGGGTGTTCAATAAAGCTCAACAAAAACATAACAAAATAAAACTCGAGTCTATAAAGATATGAACATGAAATGCAACTCGAGACAACACAAATAAAAGATAAACTTAGAAGGAGTATCCTTTTTGAGTGATACAAGTCCAACATAAATGTAGAAATAAAAAAACACGAAAACAAATGAAGAAACTAAAGTAGTGACGCCTCAAACGTCAATATCTACTATTGTCTGCTCTACTGCTGCTGCTTGAGAAGATGATGATGCTGGTGGATGCACAGGTTCTACTAGAACTGGTGATGATGGTTGCTGCTGATATCCGAGGAGTCAGTGGAGCTCTAGGTATCATCACGAATGAAGATGTCGCATCTCGCTCCAATAACTACTGTAGTGTGTCAAGACGCGCCATCAACTTTGCATGGTTCACTACTTGTACCACGTGAACCTTAGTTAAATCACTTTTCAGTACCACTACAGTGCTCTTGAGCCTCTCAAATAGATCATGGGCTCGAGTCAGAGAGAATATCCGAACTAATGCTGGCTCCACCTCTATATGCTCCTCCTGCGGCTCTTGTGCTGGTTGTAAACCCTCGGCTGCATCTCTCTCGGCCTTGAGTGGCTCTGGTGGGGGCATGTTCATCACATACACCCCGTCTTGATATCTCCTAATCATATCCATCTGTCTTATAGTCTCCAAGCCGAGGGGTGTTGGTACTACAATCTTCTCAGCCCCCCTGATCGCGTCCAAGAGTCCCATACCCATAACGAGTCTCGTAATATACGGGCCTGAGAAGATGACTCCGACTCTAACGTCCTGGCCCTGGTGGGGTAAGTACTCGGCCAGCAGTGCCCAAGATGAATCGGCTCACTTTGCACAATGGAGTACAAGTGCAATAGCTCATGTTTGCTGAGTAGCCCTGTGCTATCACCAAGACCATTCACCGATCGATTGAGAACGGTGTGGATGTACCTGTATGCTGGCCAAGTAGGGATGGCAACGGGTCGGGTCGGGTGCGGGTATTACCATACACGTACCCGTACCCGATAGACCACTAATATACCCGAACCCGAACCCGAACCCGACGGGTTTTAAAAACCCAAACCCACACCCGCACCCAACGGGTAATCGGGTACCCGCGGGTATACCTGCCCCCGCCCCAATATTAAAAAATTTAAAAAAATATATATTATTTTTATAAAAAAAGTAACTTAAAAGTAATTATAATTTTTTTATAAAATAAAATAAAATAAAATAATTATAAAATTACAAGACCAAAGAAAGAGGAAAAATAAAAAACCCTAAATTGTTAAGTTGTAGAACATATTAGTATATATATATGTATATATACATATATATATATATTATATAAATATTTTAGTAATTTTAATTTCGGGTCGGGTACGGGTCGGGTATTAGAATTCCCATACCCGCACCCGCACCTGTTTCATACAAGTCGGTTTTTACCGGAACCCGACCCGAAACCTGGTCAAATTGGGTTTTAACCGTCAAACTCGGGTCGGGTCGGGTCGGGTTGGGTCGGGTATGGGTATTATTGCCATCCCTATGGCCAAGAAAGGCAAGTAGCCTTGGACACTCCTGGCTCATACTGGCCCTGAGCACATAGTGTCCTGTATGCTCTCTCAGAGATCAAACTACCCGGATAATCAGGCAGTAGTCGATCGTACTCCTCGGTGTTTGTAAATGACTCATCATATACACCCAGTCTGACTGAAAACTGTGTGACACTTGTACTGTGATACTGCCCAAATGCTTTGAATTGTATGGTGTCGATATTGTCAAAGCTCATATAAGACTGGTCAAACTCAAAGGATGCTAACACCTCCAATGTCAACATATGAATGGCAGGCTCACGAATAGACAACAATCAGGGCCAAGTGCCTATGGTAAGAAGCTCCTCAACCTCATCGGCCATGTCATCTGCAAGCTTAACCTCTCTCAAAGCACCAACATCTGGAAAATGAGTCTGTCCAAACTTAAGCTTTGCCAACCTCTCAAAATGAGGTTGATGCTCGGGAATCACAAATTCCATGTGTTCCAGCTTTGGAGAATTCTCACGAGGACGCTTGCTGGCTTGCTTCTTTGATCTGGGGCCATATCTGTAGTAAGTGAAAAGAATATCGATCAAATAAACTCACAAAATAATACTGCAGAAATCCACATAGTCGTGTGGAAATTCCACACGCCCATGTGGATCCATGGGGCGTGAAAGCCGCATGGTCACTATGCTAAAATCCAAAAATACATCACAAATCCGCTTATAAAATCATTCTTAAGCATGCACCAACCATTTAACATGTAAACGAAGCAGCATCCATCAGATTTAACAAAAATAAATTAAGATTGGCGAAGAACAAGAGAATGAGGTTTACTAACGAAATGAGAATGAAAACTTTGAAAAAGGCCAGAAAGCTCGAATGAAATCCCTTTAAATCGATGGTGAGAAACCGGGAGAGTGAAAAGATGCACTCGGTTGAGAGTTTGGTAGTGAAAAAAATTAAGAAACGTAAATAGGTTTTAAATAAAAAATATGCCCCTTGGCGTTCTGTACATCCAGACGATCGTATAGACATTAACCACGCCTGTATGACTCCATAGGAGAGCTCACAAGGGGTAGACACATGCCCCTGTGTGATCTCGGGATGGCACAGTTTGCCTCTGAATGCACCCACTAGCGTGTGAAAATTTCCCATGCTTATGTGCCCGACCCACAGGGACACCCACACGCCCCTGTAGCTTCTCTGTCCACCAGAAAAATTTGGCTAAGTGTTTCACACGCCTGTGTGGAAATTCCACACGTCCATAAATCTTTAGAGGGTACTCATAGAGGCACTCACACACCCCTATATGCTCTCTGGATGGAGGAAAACTCTCTGCAGAATTTTACACGAGCATGTGGAAATTACCCATGATGTGTGTAGTTCACAGGGTCATCCACATGGACAAACACGCGCCCCTGTGTCTTCTCGGGATGGAGTTTGAGTCTTTGCAGAGAAACACATGCCCGTGTGAAAATTACCCATGGCCGTGTGTCTTCTTTGGATGACTTAGAAAAATCAGTGACACTATAAAAAATTTCTGCACACTTGTACACATATAGAGCCTGCTTATACTATGAACAACTGACCAGAGAATCATGGAAAACACACTCAAACGACTAATAAACATCACCAATCTCAATTAAGCCCATGAAAAAATCAATGATCCACAAGAAAAAGACAGCAGTAGCATGTAAAAATCAAGACACCAACACTCAAGTCTTATTCATGAAAACACTAAACTAAAACCAAAAAAACAATAAAGACTTGGTTGCCTCCCAAGAAGTGCTTGTTTAATATCACTAAGCTTGACAAAACTCATCTTACCTTATGGGGGCTCATGGTTAAAGGTTGCCCTCTTACCTACGACTTGAAAGCATAATGAACATAATTTCTTTAAGGTAGAGGGAGAGTTGTCGAGTTTGTTATCACACAAAGGTTCGTCACCCTTACACTGTGCTTGCACATCCCCATCAGCCTTGGGGTGCTTCTTGTGATATCTCCTTGCTCTCTTAATCTTTTGGATCATCCTTTTCATGATCCCCGGGGTAGCTTGCTTGCATCTTGTCGTCTAAACCAAGCATCAAAACTTCTTCATTCTCCATCTCTTGATCTATAAACACATCGTACGGGTGCGGGCACATCATTTCCTGCATGTATTCATCATTTAGCTCATCAATAGTGTCAAGGAAATACAAAGTATTATCAAAATTAAGAGAATGTCTCATGGCTTCGGCAAGGCGATATGTTAACTTGTCATCACCAACTCGTAAGGACAACACCCCACCGTCCATGTTAATAAGAGATTTGGAAGTCCACAAGAACGGCCTCCCAAGTATCAGAAAAACATCGACATCCTCATCAACATCCATCACTACAAAGTCCACTAGAAATATGTACCCGTTGACCGTCAGAAGTACATCTTCATCGATGCCCCTCCGATGCCTAACTGTTCTGTCTGCCAATTGAAGTGTCATCCCGAGTGGGCCTAGACTCTCCTAAGCCTAGCTTCTAGAAGAATGTGTAAGGCATGATGTTGATGTAAGCCTCTAATTCCGCCAAAGCCTTTTCTTCACCCAAATTGCCAATGTTGCATGGAATGATAAAGCTTCCGGGGTCTTTCTTCTTGTTCAGCATATTCTTTTGCAACACTGCCAAATATGAAGCATCTAGAATCACAGATGCTCTCTCCTCCAACTTCCACTTATTGGTCAAGAGGTCCTTCAAAAACTTCGCATAGCGAGGCATTTGAGACAGCGCCTCCACAAATGGGATGTTAATGTGCAACTACTTGAATAGACCCAAGAACTTCACGTATTGCTCATCATTTTGGTCATTCTTCAATCTCAAAGGTTAAGAGATTCTTGGCTTGTAGGGTGGTTGTGCCACCCCCTTCTCTTTTTCCATTTCCCCGACCTCCACGACCTCGGGTGCTTTAATATTGGTCTTCTCACTCAGGAGCCTATCCTCAAATTCATGACCACTTCTCAAAGTGATCGCCTTCATATGTTCTCTTGGGTTGGTTTCTGTGTTGCTTGGCAAACTTGCACGAGGACTTTCTGAGAGTGACTTCGCAATTTGGCCCACTTGGTTCTCCAAGTTGTGCAATAATGCGGTGTGGTTGTGAAAGTGTGGCCTCAACTGATTGAAATCTTATACCCAATGATTGAATGAACTTGGTCAAGGCCTTCTCTAGGTCAGTAATCTGGTTTTCCAACCCTGAAACTCGATTCTCCATGTTCGGGCTTGTTGTTGTTGTTGTTGGAAACCCAGTGGTGCCATATTCTTCTGTTGCCCTTGAGTATTCCAAGAAAAGTTCGGTTGGGTCCTCCACCCCAGATTGTAGGTGTTGCTATATGGATTTCCTTGACCTCTCATTGCATTCCCTACAAAATCCACTGGTTCTACCGAGGATGTATGAGAAGTGCTTGTGCGATAAGAGTACAGAGTGTTCTTTCCTTGTGTTGAGCATTACTTCTCTCGGGTTTTAATGCTAATATGTGTGTATTTATGTTACTTTCATGCAGGTAGGGTTGTGAGGCCGAATATGAGAGAAAGAAGCTAATGTGGGTCGTAATGCACCAATTTGGAGGAAATCTTGCTAAGCTTCAAACACGAAGACATAGGTCGGGTTTGAGATGTGGGAATGTGTGCCAACCTCCTCGTATTCGAGTTAGCACAACCATTTGGAGGGGCACAAGGGCAGTCACATTCAAGTATTTTGACTTGTCCATATAGAACAAGATCTCCACCAACATGTCCGTTATTGAAGAAGCAAAGTGACCCATGACGTAAACATGTGCCAATTTGCGTTACTTCGATAGGGCTGGAATTGAGCACCCAAAAAGGAGATCCTTAAAACGTGTGCCAGTTTGTGAAAAGATTCCTCAAAATGGCTGAAATCATAACTTAAATAGGGCTGGAATTGAGCACCCACATGGGCGTGTGGAATTTCCACACGTCCATGTGAATCTCCAGGAAATGAATTTATGCAAACTATGAATAGTAACTACTACAATACTTTGCCAAAATACTCCCGATTCCACACTCTTCATTGAGGTAACATGAATGGGCACACATACATGCAGTAGATTACTTTGCGTCGTCAATAAAAGTCACCTTGATGACGATCTTGCTAACATTGCACAAGTCAGAACACGTGAATGTAACTGCCTTTGTGGCCCTCCAAACCATGTATTTGCTTCAGCATAATGGAGGTTAGCACACAATCACATGTCTTTAAACACAACTTGTGTCTTCACATTTGTTCACTTCAAGATTTCATCAACAAAGTGCATCAACGATCTACTTTTGACTTCTTCCTTTCATAATTGTCTCCACAACCCTTCATGCACAAAATAGCACAAATACACATGCATAAGCGATAAAATCTGAGAAATGCAATGCTCAAAATAAGAAAAGAATTCTTCATATTACTAATGCACAAGCACTTATCACCGCACAATACTAGACTACGTGCCAAGAACTACGAGTCTTGCATAATCTGAGAGTGTCATCTACTGCTCATGCTATTCTGCCATATTATCAGACCCTTCAGCTTCTATCTTAACTTAATTTAACTATTCTTGCACAGGTTCCTTTCCCCGTCTATGAGTTTTTCTTCCAATATTCGGATCTCCTTCAACCAATGTCGAAGGTTTGCCTCGGGTCATAACCTGGAGTTGCAATAAAAGAAAGAAAAATAATTCAGAATGATGGATAAATAAGAAAGTGTGAAATAGAACAATTGATGAATAGCTAAAATAGGCAAGTGCAAATGATTCCAAAACACCTATTCCCAGCAACGGCGCCAAAAACTTGACACACCTATTGCGTGTGTGTATCGCAAGTGCACGGGTTGTCGAAGTAATAAAGTACCCCGATGAGTGGGTAGTTGTATCCATAGGAAATAGTGATCTAAAACAAAAGTATTGCTATCTAACTATAGTGGAAACCAAGTTGTGATTTGATTGGACAATATCGATGCAAATGAAAATAAAGAAAAGAAGAAAGAGACGCAATAGGGATAAGGAGTGGTAATCAATATGAAGATGGCGTACCCGGACGTTGCTCACCCTAGGACTATTGTTTCAAGTGCAAGAATAATTATTATGACTTCTAATTGAAGTTTAATGAGCCATGGAAATCCAAAGACACACGGTCCCAAACCTAAGGTCAACCATGACTAACCCTCACACTATGCCCCTGGGGAAAGGGATACTCTCGACGCCTCACACTGTGTGGGGTTGCATAAAGCTCTAGGGACTCCAAGTGATAAACCCTATTCCCTAGTATAGATCTAACGCTTTGGTCTAGGCGAAAGATCCCTAGTCACAATTAAGCCTCAGTAGTAAGGATTACTTCAACACTTCACTTTGTTGCTTGCGCAACTAAGCCCCAGTGGAGTTTGTCTCTTAGCACTTCACTTTATTATGACCATAAAGAACTCTTTGAAATTGGAGGTATGATAAATCACATTAGAATGAAAAGAGGACATTCCACTGCCTCTCGACTCACCCTTTCGACCCTCTCCAACTTTCCTTTGTCTAATCCTAATGAAATCATTACAACGAGCATTCAAAGTTGAAACTCAATTAAAACATCAATTAAAGAAGCAAAACAAGAGTCAATGAATTAAAATCATCGTAGGGTTTACAAGTCTAAGCACCCACTAGTGGTTTAGCCCTCCATGGAGCAATATACAATCAATAATGAAATCGAATGTAAAAACATCCAATCCATAGATAAAACAACCTTATAGTCCATATTGATGGTCTTGTGGAGCCGCCTCATCTTCACCAAGGGTTCCCTTGTCAAGCCTAGGGCACACTTTGCTGAATTGATGCTGGCGAAAGCTCCTGACACACCCTTTTGCGTGTGTACCGCAAGTGCACGGGTTTGTCAAAGTAATAATACCCCGGTGAATGGACAATCAAATCCACAGGGAATAGTGATTAGAAACACAAAGATTGATATTTAACTAGAATGAAAAATTAATTAATAGTGATGTGAATAAGATTCAATGCAAATAGAAATAAGAAAAGAAGAAGGAGGCGCAAATAAAAGGTAGGAGACGCAAATAAAAGGTAGGAGAGGCAATCGAAGATAAATGGGGTATCTAGACGTTGCTCACCCTAGGAATAGGACTATTGTTTCAAGTACAAGACCAATCATTATGTTTCCTAACTAATATATAATGAGTTATGGAGATCCTTAAACATACGGTCCCAAAACATGAGGTCAACCGTGACTAACCCTGCACTATACCCCGCTGGAGAAATCTTTCAGTCTCGACATCTCACATGGTGCTAGGTTGCTTTAGGATTTATGGATTCCAAGTGATATACCTTACTCCCTAAAATAGATCTAACCCTTTGGTCATGGCGAAAGACCCCTAGTCACAATTAAGCCCCAGATACTAAGGATTACTTTAACGCTTCACTCTGTTGCTTGCGCAACTAAGCCCCAGCGGAGTTCATCTCTTAGTACTTCACTCTATTGTGATCACAAAGAACTCTTGAAACATGGAGGTAGGATAAATCACACTGGAGGGAAAAGTGGATATTCCGCTACCTCTCGACTCATCCTTTCAATCCTCTCCAATCCAGCATTGTCTAACTCTCATGGTGTGTCACTCATCCACAAGGATTACCAAAATGGATTCTCAACCCTAGTGTCACTCTAAGGTAAAATCAACTCAACAAGCATTCAAAATTAGAACTCAATTAAAACATCAACTAATGAAAGCATAATAAGAGGTTAAAGAAACAATATCATCCTAGGGTTTACAAGCCTAAGTACCAACTAGGGGTTTAGCTCTCCGTGTAGTGAAATACAATCAATAATGAAATCAAACATAAAAATATGCAATCTATGAATAAAACCCCCTTGGTGTTCATTTTGATGGTCTTGTGGAGTGGCTGCGTCTTCTCAAAAGGTCCCTCTCGTGAAGCCTAAGGCAAACCTCGCTAGATCGGTGCCGACGAAAGCTCCCCTAATAACTCTCTTCCGAAGGAAATGCGGTGTCAAATACCGTAAACCTCTCCAAAAGCCTAGCCAAAGCCTCGCCAAATGGGTTAGAATTGGGCATCCACACAGCGTGTGGAATTTTCACATGCCCGTGTGAATCTGCAGAAATTTGTTTTTCAGCGGCCTGTGAAAAGTAACTGCTACAATAAATTACAACAGTAAATTGCTGCAATACCTGCTACTGTACTCTGCCAAAATACTATCGAATTCACACTTTTCATCGAGGAATCATAAACAGGCACATGTCCATACTGTAGATCGCGTTGCATCTTCAAATAAAAACACATTTGATGACAATCTTACTAGCATTGCACGAGTCAGAACACATGAGTGTGATTGCCTTTGTGCCCCTACAATTGGCAAATTCACTTGAGTGCAACAGAGGTTGGCACACACTCACATGTCTTTGAGCGCAACTTGTTTCTTCATGTTTGCTCACTCCAAGATTCCATCAACAAAGTGTGAACGCAATCTACTTTGGCTTCATTCTTCTATACTTGTCTCCACAACCCTACATGCACAAAAGAATACAAATTCACATGTATGACTGATAAACCAGAGAAAAGTAATGCTCATCGTAATAAAAAAAGAATACTTCGTATTACTAATATACAAGCACTTATCAAACCTCATCTTCGCCAAAGGTTCCTTCGTCAAGCCTAGGGCACACCTCGCAAAATCGATGCTGATGAAATCTCCCTCAATAACTATCTTTTGAAGGAATATGGTGTTGAAGGCTGTAGTACTATTCCAACAACCTTGCGAAAGCCGCTCCAAACCCTAGCCGTGAGAGCCTCCAAAGTTAGGGAAAAGGTAGGAAAAAGATTGGAAAAAACTAAATAGGACTGGAATCGAACATCTACATGGACATGTGGAATTTCCATATGCCCATGTGAATCTCTAGAAATCAAATTTTCAGCATACTATGAACAGCAACTGCTACAGTGATTTATGACAGTACATTACTATAGTACTTCACCAAAATGCTCCCAAATCCACATTTTTCATCAAGACCACATGAATGGGCACATATTCACTCGAGCACGTTGGAGCCTGGCACATAGTCCCATGTCTTTGAGCATAACTTGTGTCTTCATGTTTGTTCACTCCTAGATTTCATCAACAAATTGTATCCACGATCTACTTTTGGTTTCTTTCTTTCAAAATTGTCTCCATAACCCTACATGCACAAAAGAACACAACTACACATGTATAAGCGATAAAATCTGAAAAAAGTAATGCTTAATGTAAGAAAAAAATACTTCATATTAATAATACACAAGCACTTATCAAACTTCCCCATACTTAAGTTTTTGCTTGTCTTGAAGCAAAAATAAAACATTGAAGCAAAGAAGAAGCAAATTGCTACAGTGATGTGCTACAGTAGCTGCTATAGTACTCCGCCAAAATACTCCCGAATCCACACTTTTCATCGAGGCAACATAAACAGGCACACATCCATGATGTAGATCACATTGTATTTTCAAATAAAAACACATTTGATGACAATCTTGCTAGCATTGCACAAGTGGGAACACATGATTGTGACTGCCTTTATGCTTCTCCAATTTGCATGTTCACTTGAGCACAATGGAGGTTGACACACACTCACATGTCTTTGAGAACAACTTGTGTTTTCACGTTTGTTCACTACAATATTCCATCAACAAAGTGCAAAAGCAATCTACTTTTGCTTTGTTCTTCCATACTTGTCTCCAAAACCCTACATGCACAAAAGAACACAAATACACATGTATGAGCGATAAAATTTGAGAAAGGTAATCCTTATCGTAAGAAAAGAATACTTCATATTAATAATACACAAGAACTTATCAAAGCCTCCCCAATAACTCTCTTCGAAAGGAACGTGATGTCAAAGGCCATAGACCACTCAAAAAACCAAGGATAAGCCCCTCTAAACCCTAGCCGCGAGCGGCTCCAAAGGTGGGCAAAAGATGGGAAAAAGATCTCTCTAAAATACTCAATTCACGGTATTTATAGGGGCTAGAATCGGCCATCCACATTGGCGTGTAGAATTTTGACATGGGCGTGTGGATTTCCAGAACTTGTTTCCTGCGAGCTGAGAACAGTAACTGCTAGTTTTAGTACAATGATTTGCTACAGTAAACTACTACAGTTGTTCACAAAGATGCTCCAGATTCTACTCTTTTAATCGAGGCCACATGAATGGGCACACATTCATGCGATAGATTACGTTGCATCTTCATTGAAACCACATTGACAAAACTCTTGCTAGTATTGCACAAGTTGGAACACATGAGTGTGACTGCCTTTGTGCCCCTCCACTTTATGTATTCACTTGAGCACAATAGAAGTTGGCACACACCCACATGTCTTTGACCATGACTTATGTCTTCATGTTTGTTCAATCAAAGAACTTTATCAACAAATGCATCCACAATCTACTTTTCCTTCCTTTCTTCCAGCATTATCTCCACAACTCTAAATGCACAAAAGAACACAAATACACAAGAATAAGCGATAAAATCTAATAAAAGTGATGCTCAATGTAAGAAAAGAATACTTGGTATTACTTATGCACAAGCACTTATCACAACCCCTTTCCTGATGTGTACCCTAGTTAGACGAGTAGAGATCACCCTCTAGATAGCAAATCGATCTAAGGTTAAATAGCAACTTAAAATGCCATGGCAACCGAGGAAAATGGTAATGAAAATTCACGCATATACAACTAATTGGCAAGTCCCTCACTAAGCTAGCAATATATAAGGATCAAGACAAGAAGAACAAAGAATAATAAGCGATATGAACAACAGGAAGACCACAAGGAAACTTAAGAATCAATTTCACTAAATTCAAAGTATTAGAAGCCAAGGTTCATAAATTGGGGCACCAAAATACGATTAGCCCCTCATTGTCTTACAAACAACCATAGGAAAGCAAGAAGTGAAATAGAAAGTATCTATTAAACTTCCTTCTTGGTTCACAATTATATCGGAGAAGGCTCGGCAATAGTTGTCACTGATGATCCTCTTTCTCCATGCTTGTCTCTTCTCTAGATCTACCCCTGAACGGTGCTGACGGCTGCCCTAACCCATGCCTTCAAAAAGAGAGAAGAAGATTCCTTCAAAATCTAACTTTAGGGTTTTGCATAGACTCTAGGGAATGGAGATAGAATACGCTAATCGGAGGGGAAAGGTGATACTTCACTATCTCATGACTCACCCTCTCAACCCTCTTCAATCTTGAGGTTTAACCCTAATGGAGATCTCTCTCCCACCAAGGCAACAAATCATGCAAACCAAATAACCACAAGATCAATAAGGCAAGCAAGCATTAAATAGTCAAGAATGAAACTTAATCAAACTCAGATTAAATAGACATACAAAGCAAATCCACACAAGATGAGAATCCTAGGGTTCACAAGCCCCAATACATTCTAGGGTTTTAGTTCTCCATGGAGCAACATACAAAGAACACCATCAATGAATGAAAGTACATTAAAACCATAGAAATAACCCCCCTTTTATAAGAACTAATTGGCCTTAATGGAGAGCTTCGACGTCTTGAAGGACCCTCTCCGAAGATAGGTTCATCGGTGGCTTCCTTGATGCTATAACGGAGGAGAAATCGATCAAAGTTGGTGACAAAGCACCTACCAAGCCACAAAGACCTTCTCTCCAAACCCTAGCCGTCTCACCCCTCAAGTGTCACACCAAAGATGAGAAAGAATAGGGCAAAATGGCTATTTATAGGCCTTAGGCCACGTCTGTCACGTGCCCCCACGTGCCCATGTGGATTTTCCATGCACCCGCATGGGCTGCATGAATTTCCACTCGGTCGCGTGGAATTTCCACGCATGCGTGTGAACAGTAATTCTGCTACAATAAAATGAAACATTATTTTGGTATAGTACTTAGCTACAGTACTCTCCATAATCGCGGTCCAACCACTCTTCTCTTGAGGTCACATGGCCAGGCACACATCCATGTGGTAGACTATAAAACTTTTCTTCTTTGACGTATCTTTGAGAGGTCTTGCAATTTTCACAAAGAGAAGGACCATGAAGATGTGGCTGTCTTTGTGCCTTTCCAACTAGTGAATTGACTTGAATCTTCTTAGAAGTTGGCACACATCTCCACCTTCATGAACTCTTCTCGTGTCTTGGTCCTTGAATTGAACAAGAACTCCCAACATTGTGTCTTTATAGCCTATCTTTGCTACTTTTTTACTCTTCAAGGTATTCATAACTTATATGCATAAAAGAGCACCAAATACACAATATGAGACATAAACCATGGTAAATATGATGCTCAATGCATGTAAAACATATATAGAAATATGTCTACTCAAACACTTATCAAACTCCCCCACACTTAAGCCTTTGCTTGTCCTCAAGCAAAATTAAACATTAAACTCATGGAAAGAAAAGAGAAGTGCTTGGCCTTATGTTCACCAAAAGATTAAAAGAATAAAATTCTAAAGTCATGGAGGGAGTCAAACATTAGACAAAACAATCAATGCTTTAACAAACAATCCAATCAAAAATGAAAGTGATAAAATCCGAATGCGTATGTGTGTATGTGAAAAACCCAACACATGTCAACACTACTCGGTGTTCGTGTCGATGGTCTCGTGGAGTAGCCTCGTCTTCTACAAAGGACCCTTTGTCTGGCCTAGGGCACACCTCACTAGATCAATGCCAATGAAAGCCCCTCTAATAACCTTCTTCCAAGAGGAGTGTGGTGTTGAATCCATAGAACCACTCCAAAGAATTGGTAAAAGGCTCTCAAAACCCTAGCCGACGGCCTTCCAAAAGGCGGAGAAAACTTCGAGAGAAGGGTGAAAAGGGTCTTCAAAAATCGGGCTAAATCACGGCTTAAATAGGGCTGAAATAAGGCATCCACATGGCCCTGTAAATTCTCCACATGGGCATGTGGAATTTCCACACGCCTGTGTGGATTCTCTGGAAATCTGATTTTCGGCTGGCTGTGAACAGTAACTGCTGTAGTGTATTGCTATAGTGATTTGCAACAGTAACTTGCTACAATACTCCGTCAATACACTCCCAATTCCACACTTTTCATCGAGGCAACATAAATGGGCACATGTTTATGCCGTAGATCGCAACTCATCTTCAATCAAAGGCCTCATTGGCGAAGATCTTGTTATCAATACACAAGTCAGGATACGTAAATGTGACTACCATCGTGCCCCTCCAACTCATTGTAATGACTTGAATACATGAAGGTTGGCACATATTCACGTATCTTAGAGCCCCATTTGTGTCTTCGCATTTGTTTCTTCCAAGATTCCACCAAATAGTGCGTTCAGGATCTCTTTTGGCTTTTTTTCTTAATAATGAGCTTCACAACCCTACATGCGCAAAAGAACATAAATACACATGTATTAGCTCTTAAACCTGATAAAAGTAATGCTCATCACAAGGAAAGAATACTTCGCATTCTTAACACACAAACACTTATCAAACTTCCCAACACTTAAGTTTTTGCTTGTCCTTAAGCAAAAATAAAACATTCAAGCATAGAAGAAGGAAAAATTGAAAGTTCTTAGCCTTAGGTTCACAATAGCATGCAAGGAGAGCATTCTACAAGTGAGGGAAATTTCAACACTAAATATGAAAAATCAATGCTCTAGCTAAAAACTCGAATCAAAAAGGACAAAAAACCCGAGATCGTGTAAATGTGTGTAAACTCACTCACGTAAACCCAAAGTATACTCCTCAATATTCCAAGTATAAGGGACTTATTTAACTACAAAATGTAACAAAACAAAATGATGGTAGTAGCTTCACACATCCTCTATGGTAGCCCTTTCCTATGCGGCCGCTAAGGTGGCTTTCACACCTTCAAGGTGGTAGCTCTTTCTACCTGGGTGGTAGCTTTCACTCATCCCATGAGATAGCTCTTTCTCTCATTAGGGCATAACTAGTATATGACTTATGAGAGTAGCTTCATACTTTATGGGTGATAGCCCTTTCGACCCCTAATGAACAATTTAACTATCTTTTATTTTTCTTTTCTTTTCTTTTCTTTTTCCATTTTTATTGCAAAATAGAACAAGAAGCAAAACTAATTAGTCCCTTAAACATCGAACTTGAGTTTCCAAAAGAGTTTTATGAGTGAGTGGTGCACAAATATTCATCGGGCGAAAATTCCTACAAATTCAAGTAAAAACTAGAGCATGAGAACATTCAATGTTAAAATTTTTCCTAAACTCAAGAATACAAGCAACTAAGGTGTAACGCCATTGGCTACGTGAGCATGTATGTCAATCAAAACTTGTGTTAAAGACATGTGCAAAGTGAACTCCCCCACAATTAAGATGTACATTGCCCTCAATGTACACATGCAAGCACAATAGAAAGTATAGCAATCAAGTAAATATGTGGGAGTGGGCAATTGAAACAATACTCCCCTAACTCCTAATGTTGCGTTTAATGGAGCTAAATCCTTGGGAGTAAAGTTCCAATTGGTTGTGAAGCATACATGGTCCACATTAGTTGTGTATATGACTAGTTCTCAATTCCCATACTGACTAGACCATATGCACGCATACACAAGGGGGTTCAGTGAAGCTCCATAAAAACAAAAAAAGCTCAAGTTTATAAAAGATAAGGCAATGAAATACAGCTAGTGATAAAAATCAAAGATAAACTCAGAAGGAAGATCCTTTCTGATTATACAAGTCCAAAATAAAATATAGAGAGAAAGATGAAAAATATAAACATAAAGGAAAATAAAGATACATCAAGCGTCAGTGTCATCCTGTGCCGGCTCTACTGTTACTGCTAGTAGAAATAGATCAAATGGTGCCAGTGGATCTGGTAATGCTGATGCTAATGTTAGAGGAGCCGGAGGGGTCCTCGGTCTCATAATAAAAGGTGAAGACGGGTCATACTCGAGTAACTGCTGTAAGGTATGAAAATGCGCCATCACCTCTGCATGCTGCGCAGCCTGTGTCTCATGAATCTCAGTGATCTCAGTCCGTAGCACCCCTACCACACTCTTGAGCATTTCAAATCGATCATGGGCTCGAGATGGTGAAAAGATGCCCACCAAAGATGGCTCCTGTACAGCAGGAGGTGCCTCGGTCTCCATCGGTACAGGCTGAGGCTCGGGGACAGGCTGAGAACCCTCAGCACCATCACCCTCACCCTCGGCTATCTCTGGGGTGGGTGTAATCAAAGCATACACTCCCGACTGAACCCTGGAAACCATCCCCATCAACCTCATCATCTCTATGCCTAGGGGGATAGGTATACTCGCCTTCCCGGCTACTCAAATCACGTCCAAGAAACCCACCCATAACTAGTCTCATGATGTAGGGGCCCGAGAATATCACTCCTAATCTGACATACTCCCCCTGATGTTGTATATACTCTGCCAGGATGTGTTGAAAGTGTATTGGTGTGCTCTGTACCATCGAATAGAGATATAGCAGCTCCTGTCGGCTGAGCACACTAGTGCTGTGATAAGTGCTTGTGTGATATGAATGCGGAGCATTCTTTCCTTATGTTGAGCATTACGTTTCTCTGGTTTTACATTAATATGTGTGTTTTTATGTTACTTTTATGCAGGTGGGTCACAATGCACCGATTTTGGAAGAAATCTTGCTAAGGTTCAAACGTGAAGATATAAGTCGGGTGCGAGATGCTAGAGTGTGTGCCAACCTCCCCGTATTTGAGTTTGCACAACCATTTGGAGGGGCACAAGGGCAGTCACACTCAAGCATTCCGACTTATGCACAAAGAACAAGATCTCCATCAACTTATCCATCATTGAAGAAGCAAAGCCATCCACGGCATAAACGTGTACCCGTTTATGTTACCTCGATGAAAAGTGGATTCGGGAGTATTTTTGACAGAGTACTGTAACAGGTACTATAGCAAATCACTGTATCAAACACTATAGCAGTTAAAGTTCACAGCTGGCCGAAAATAATATATTCAGAGAATCCACACGGGCGTGTGGAAATTACCCACGCCCGTGTGGAAATTCCACAAGGGCGTGTGAAAATCCACAGGACCGTGTGGAAGCCCGATTCGAGCCCTATTTAAAGCCGATTTAAGCCCCGATTTCAGCATTCTTTTCTCCATCTTTTCCCAAACTTGAGAGAGGGCTTCGGCTAGGGTTTTGAGGGGTATTGGCTAGGGTTTTGGAGAGGTTCTACTGCTCCGACATCGCGCGTCGTTTGGAAGAAGGTTATTGGGAGAGCTTTCGTCGGCACCGATCCGGCGAGGTGTATCCTAGGCCGGACAAAGGATCCCTTGCGACGAGTAGAGGACTCTCCACAAGACCATCGACACGACCATCGAGGGGGTTTTCTTGGATTCATTGCTTTTACATTCTATTTCTTTGATTGTACTTAGCTCCATGGAGAGCTAAACCCCTAGTGGGTACTTGGGTATTTGTGAACCCTAGGATGTATTTGTTTCATTGAATCTCTTTATTATGCTTTCAATTAATTGATGTTTATTGTGAGTTCCAACCTTGAATGCTTGATTGTATGAACATTTCCCCTAAAGTGACACTAGGGTTAAGAGTTCTCGTTGGTAACCTTGTGAGTGAGTGACACACCATGAGCGTTAGACAATGCAAGGTTGGAGAGGGTTGAGAGGGTGAGTCAAGAGGTACAGGAGCGTCCCCTTTCCCCTCCGATGTGATAGATTCTACCTCCGTTCCTCTAGTTCTTTGGGCCATAATACAGTAAATGGTCTAAGGGATGAACTTCCGCTAGGGCTTAGTTGCGCGTGCAACGGAGTGAAGCGTTGAGGTGATCATAGTATCTAGGGCTTAATCATGGTTAGGGACCTTCCACCTAGACCAAAGTGTTAGGTCTATAATTAGGAAGAGATTTATCACTTGGAATCCCTAGAGCTCATTGCAACTCTATGCGAGTGTGAGGTTGAGAGGTTATCTAATCTCTCCTCTGGGACATGTGTAGAGTTATGCATAGTTGACCTTAGCTTTGGGACTATGTAATTAAAGATTTCCATGACTCACCATTGCATTGATTAAGAAGCATAATAGAGGGTTCTTGCACTTGAAACAATTATCCTAGGTGGAGCATTATCCGTGTACCCCATCTTTATCGATTGCCTTACCTCATCCTTTACTCGTGCTCTATTACTTGTTGCTTTTACTTTTGAGAATTGAATCATTGTCACAATTATCACTACTGATCTTTCACATAGCTAAGAAGCGAATTAAGTGTTTTTATTCCCTACTCCCTGTGGATTCAATACCAGCTCACCCGGGATTATTACTTCGACAAACCCGTGCCCTTGCGGGATATACGCAAGGGGACCTTGTCAAGTTTTTGGCACCGTTGCCGGGGAGTAGGCGTTTAGAGATACTTTGCACTTTGTTTTCTTGGCTATTTACCCTTCATTCTATTTCACATCTCTTCTCTATCACCATTCTGATTTGTTCTAAAAAAAAAAAATTATTTCACACTTTCTTATTCTTCCATCATTCTCATTTGTTTTCTTTTGTCATGTCTTACTTTTTCTTGCAAGGATTTTAAATGATGATTGACCCAGTCGTTGCTCTATATTTTCAGGTCGAAGCTCTCAGTAAAAACGTTGATGGAATTGTTACTCCACGACAACAAAACATTCCATGTTACAACGCATATCATCCAATTGAAGTGGGCTAGCCAAACATATTATGGGATAATGGTGAACAACATTGGGAGGCACCTCAAGAGGAATATCAAATAGGTGAGATACTCGGAGAGGATGCATTTCAGTTACAAAGAGTATTAGCTAACTTTATTGAAGCATCCGATGTTTGCATCCAAAATATTGAGACCACACGAAGATGTCATGAAGCCTCCTATAAAAACCTTGAGCATCAACTAGGAGGGATACTTGACACACTCTTCAGGGAACAACAAGTATTTAAGCAAGCAAGTCAAGTTCCTTATAAAGAAGATGTGGTAGTGAATGACAATGAAGAAGTGGGGCGGAACGAGTATGATGTTATCGAGATTGAGAGGATACAAGAAGAACCGTTCATTCAATGTGATAATTGTTTGAGTGGACAGTATGTTTGTGAGTAAGAAATGGTGTAAGGAGAGTTGGTGAAGACATTTTTCTTTCAAGTTGAAATGGAAGAAGACGCAAATCCTAAGGTAATGGAGAAAGCATCTCTCTTTGGGATTAATCAACTCATAAATTGCAAGAAAGAGATTTTGGGTTTGGAAGAAGACGTGGGTAGGAGATTGAAGCCATCCAATGACCCACCTGTGCTAATCTTGGACAATTCCCAACCCAAATTGTTTTTGTGGAGGCCAAAGGTAAGATGGTTGGACTCTCCAACAAATATTCCACCCCAGCAAGTAGAATTTTGGTTTAAAGGAAGTAGCTATGCAATATCTAGTCGGGAGGAACACACTCTTTTCAAGCCCCCATAAGGTAAGGAAGAGGTACGTCAAGCTAAGTGACGTAAAACAAGCGCTTCTTGGGAGGCGACCCAAGCAATTACTGTTTTCCTAGTTTTTACTTTGGTGTTTGCATGAATAAGAGCTTGAGTGTTGGTGCTTTGATTCTTATATGCCATTGCTATGCTTTTCTTGTGGACCGTTGGTGTTTTCTTGTGCTTTCATGTGTTTTGGTGAAGTTTGGTCGTTTAAGCTCTATTTCATGTTTTTCACTGGTAAAATTTGCATAATAGGGCAGGCTCTGAGTGTGTAAACATGTTCAGAGATATTTTTTTTGTAGAGCCTGCAGAATTTTCTAAGGCATCCAGAGGAAACACACAGGCGTGTAGAAGGCACAGGGCGTGGGGCTGCCCCTGTGAATGATCATGCGACTATCACACGCCCGTGGGTAATTTCCGCACGGGCATGTGAATTCCTGCAGAGTTGGGCGGATTATCCCGAGAGCACACAAGGGTGTGGACTCGCCCCTGTGGGTGACCTTGTGAAAATCGCATGGGCGTGGGTAATTGTCGCACGCCCGTGCGAGTCTCTGCAGAGGATTTCTCCATCCCGATAAGACACAGGGGCGTGCGTTTGCCCCTGTGAGTTGGGCCTGTCAATGTCCACGCCGGTGTGGAATTTTCGGACGGGCGTGGGTCTTAGAGAATTTTCTCTGTTGCATGGAGAGTCCACAGGGGCGTGCGTTTGCCCTGTGGATCGGGCACACGGGCGTGGGTAGTTTCCACACGCCCGTGTGGATGTACAAAAATGCTAGAACCGCAGGTTTTCTTTAAAATCTTTTCAGTTTTCTTCATCTTTTCACCCTCAAACATTTTGAGAACACATCCTTGCTCTCTCCTGACCTCTTTTCTTTGCGAATCTTCATTTATTTTGCAGCACCAGCGTCATCTTCACCAGCAGCGAAAACAGATGTACTAGCTATTGACACCGACACTTGAGGCGTCTTTACCTTCTTTGTTTTTATTTTTCTCATTTTATTTTCTGCATTTTATTTTGGATTTGTATACTCAGAAAGGGTTTTCCTTCTGAGTTTATTTTCATTTAGTTGTCTCGAGTTGTATTCATTGCTCTATCTTTTATATACTCGAGTTATTTTTGTTTTATTGAGCTCCACTGAACCCCCTCGTGTATGCGTGCAGATGGTCTTGTCATCATGGGAATTGAGACTTTGTCATGGCACGTGCAAGGTGCTTCGGCACTTGCCCGTGTGAGCTTCACAACCCGTTGGAACATTACGCCCGTTGACTTAGCTCCATCAAACGCAACACTAGGAGTCAAGGAAGTATTGTTTTGATTGCTTCACCCACATATATTCTTCATTGATATACATTATGAGTGAGCTTGCATGTGTACATTGAGGACAATATACAACTTAAGTGTGGGGGAAGTTTCATAGTGCACACAACGTTTCTATTGTTCTTGATTGATATATGCTCACATAGCCAATGGTGGTTCACCCTAGTTGCACTGATTGTATGCTTGAGTTTAGGAGAATTTTTAACATTGAATATTTTCATGCTCTAGTTCTTGCTTGAATTTCTAGGAATTTTTACCCAATTGACTCACCCTGTACCTCTCAAGGAACGGAGGTAGAATCTATCACGTCGGAGGAGAAAGGGGACGCCCCTGTACCTCTCGACTCACCCTCCAACCCTCTCCAACCTAGCTTTGTCTAATGCTCGTGGTGTGTCACTCACTCACAAGGTTACCAACAAGAACTCTCAACCCTAGTGTCACTCTAGGGGAAATGTTCATACAATCAAGCATTCAAGGTTGGAACTCACAATAAACATCAATTTATTGAAAGCATAATAAAGAGATTCAAAGAAACGAATACATCCTAGGGTTCACAAATACCCGAGTACCCACTAGGGGTTTAGCTCTCCATGGAGCTAAGTACAATCAAAGAAATAGAATGTAAAAGTAATGAATCCATAAAGAAACCCGCTCGATAGTCGTGTTAATGATCTTGTGGAAAGTCCTCTACTCATCGTCCAAGGATTCCCTCGTCCGGTATAGGATACGCCTCGACGGAGCTCCCCTACCAACCTTCTTCCTAAAGAATGACGATGTCGGAGTGGTAGAACCTCTCTAAAACCTTGGCCAATACCCCTCAAAACCCTAGCCGAAGCCCTCTTTCAAGTTGGGGAAAAGATGGAGAAAAGAATACTAAAATTGGGGCTGATTCGGCTTTAAATAGGGCTGGAATCGGGCGACTACACGGGCGTGGATGCTTCACACACTTGTGCAGAATTTCCACACGGGCGTGGATATTTTCCACATGCCCGTGTGGATCCTCTGAACTCCTGTTTTCTCGGCTGCCTGTGAACAGTGCTACTACAGTGTCTTCTACCATGTTTCTACGTTGCTCTGCTACAGTATCCGGCCTGAATAGCTTCCCGAATCCATACTTTCATCGGAGTAACGCAAACGGGAACAAGTTCACATCGTGGATCACTTGCTTCTTCAATGATAGGCACGTTGGTGGAGCTCTTGTTCTATGTGCATAACTTAGAATGCTCGAGTGTGACTGTCTTTGTGCCCCTCCAAATGGATGTGCCAAACTCGAATACGAGGAGGTTGGCACACACTCTAGCATCTCACATTGACCTATGCCTTTGCGTTTGAACCTTAGCAAGATTTCCTCCAAAATCGGTGCATTGTAATCCACATTGGCTTCTTTCCTTCATACTTGGCCTCACAACCCTACCTGTATGAAAGTAACATAAAAAACACACATATTAGTGTAAAAACCGGAGAAAAGTAATGCTCAACATAAGGAATGAACGCTTCGCATTTATATCGCACAAACACTTATCAAACTCCCCCACACTTAAGCTTTTCCTTGTCCTCAAGCAAAAATTAAAACGTTATGTGCATCAATGAAGAAAATATTGAAAGTGCTTGGCCTTAGGTTCACCAAAATATACAAAGAGAGCATTCTACAAGTGAGGGAAATTTGAACACTAAATACGAAAAATCAATGCTCTAGCTAAAAACTTGAATCAAAAAGGAAACAAAACCCGAAGCCGTGTATGTGTGAACTCACTCAAGTCAACGCAAAGTATACTCTTCAAAATTCTAAGTACAAGGGACTTATTTATCTACAAAAGTGACAACAATTTCAAAGATGGTAGTAGCTTCACACATCCTCAAAGGTAGCTCTTTCCAAAGCGGCCGCTAAGGTGGCTTTCACACTTTCGAGGTGGTAGCTCTTTCTACCGGAGTGGTAGCTTACACTCATCCTATGAGATAGCTCTTTCTCTCATTAGGGCATAACTAGTATCCAACTTATGAGAGTAGCTTCATACTTCATAGGTGGTAGCTCTTTCCACACAACAAGCGCAAATAAACAATAAAACAACAAATTTTTTTTCCCAAAATTTAACACAAGAAACAACTATAACTAGTCCCTTTAACATCAAACTTGAGTTTCCAAAAGAGTTTAAAAAGTGAGTAGTGCACTAAGTGTAAATCGGGCAAAAATTCCTAGAAATACAAGCAAGAACTAGAGCATGAAAACATTCAATGTTAGAAATTCTCTTAAACTCAAAAATGCAATCCTTGCAACTAAGGTGAACCGCCATTGGCTATGTGAGTATATATCAATCAAGAACAATTGAAATGATGTGTGCACTATGAAACTTCCCCCCACACATAAGTTGTACATTGTCCCCAATGTACACATTCAGGCTCACTCAAAATATATATATCATTCAGAAGCAAATGTGGGAGATGCAATCAAAACAATACTCCCCTGACTCCTAGTGTTGCGTTTGATGAAGCTAATTCCATGGGAGTAGTGTTCCGACAAGTTGTGAAGCTCACACAACCAAGTGCCTCAGCACCTTGGCCGTGCCCATGACTGAGTCTCAATACCCAAGAAGACAAGACCATCTGCACGCATACACGAGGGGGTTCAGTGAAGCTCAATAAAAACAAAATATCTCGAGTATATATAAAAGATAGACAATGAATACAACTCGAGATGCAAAATGAAAATAAACTAAGAAGGAGAATCCTTTCTGAGTGAACAAGTCTAAAATAAAATGCATAAAAGAAAAAGAACTAAAAATCAAATATCGGTGTCGGCCTCGGGCTCAGGTGCTGCTACCGCTGCTGGTGAAGACGCACATGGTGGGTGAACCAGTGCTGGGGTAGGGGATGACGGTGCAGGACAAACTTAGGGGGCCTGAGGAGTCATCGATCGCAAAACGAATCGAGAGGCGATGTCTCGCTCTAAGATCTGCTGTAATACGTCGAAGCGTGCCATGAACTCTGTGTACTGAGCTGCTTGCATGGCCCTGAAATTGGAAACCTCTGCCCGCACCACTCCTAAAGCATTCTCGAGCCTCTCGAAGCGATCATGGGTTTGAGATGGTGTAAACGAACGTACGGGGGGTATGTTCTTCGCCGCTGGAGGTGCCTCAGTCTCCATCAGGGCTGGCTAAGGCTCGGGAGCAGGCTGAGATGCCCCGGCTTCATCACCCTCATCCTCGGCTATCTCTAGAGCTGGTAGCAAAACCCCTGTCCGAACCCTGCGGACCATGCCCATCAACCTCATCATCTCTAGGCTCAGGGGAGCAGGTATACTCGTCTTCTCGGCCCCGTGAATTGATTCCAAGAGACCAATACCTAGCACTAATCTCGTAATGTAGGGTCCCGAGAAGATCGCTCCCAGTCTAGCATAATACCCTTGATGTCTAATGTACTCTGCAATGATGTACCCTACCCTCTATTATGCTTCCTAATCAATGCAATGGTGAGTCGTGGAAATCCTTAATTACATAGTCCCAAATCTAAGGTCAACTATGCCTAACTCTATACATGTCCTGGAAGAGAAATCGAACAATCTCGACACCTTGCACTCGCATAGAGTTGCAATGAGCTCTAGGGATTCCAAGTGATAAATCTCTTCCTTATTATAGACCTAACCCTTTGGTCCAGGTGTAAGGTCCCTAACCATAATTGAGACCTGAATACTAAGATCACCTCAACGCTTCACTCCGTTGCACGCGCAACTAAGCCCCAGCGGAAGTTCATCTCTTAGACCATTCACTCTATTGTGACGTCAAAGAACTCGAGGAACGAAGGTAGAATCTATCGCGCCAGAGGGGAAAGGGGACACTCCTGTACCTCTCGAGTCACCCTCTCAACCCTCTCCAACTTAGCTTTGTCTAATGCTCGTGGTGTATCACTCACTCACAAGGTTACCAACAAGAACTCTCAACCCTAGTGTAACTCTAGGGGAAATGTTCATACAATCAAGCATTCAAGGTTGGAACTCCCAATAAACATCAATTTATTGAAAGCATAATAAAGAAGTTCAAAAAAACAAATACATCCTAGGGTTCACAATACCCGAGTACCCACTAGGGGTTTAGCTCTCCATGGAGCTAAGTACAATCAAAGAAATAGAATGTAAAAGCAATGAATCAATAAAGAATCCCCCTCGATAGTCATATCGATGGTCTTGTGGAAAGTCCTCTACTCGTCGTCCAAGGATTCCCTCGTCCAGTATAGGATACGCCTCGACAGAAGCTCCCCTACCAACCTTCTTCCTAAGGAATCACAATGTTGGAGCAGTAGAACCTCTTCAAAACCTTGGCCAATACCCCTCGAAACCCTAGTCGAAGCCCTCTCTCAAGTTGGGGAAAGATGGAGAAAAGAATACTAAAATCGGGGCTGATTCGGCTTTAAATAGGGCTGGAATCGGGCGACTACACCGGCGTGGATGCTTCACGCACCCGTTGGGAATTTCCACACGCCCGTGTGGATCCTCTGAACTCCTATTTTCTTGGCTGGCTGTGAACAATACTGCTACAGTACTTTCTACCGTGTTGCTACATTGCTCTACTACAGTGTCCGGCCTGAATAGCTTCCCGAATCCATACTTTCATCAGAGTAACACAAACGGGCACACGTTCACGTCGTGGATCACTTGCATCTTCAATGATAGGCACGTTGGTAAATCTCTTGTTCTATGTGCATATGTCAGAATGCTCGAGTGTGACTGCCTTTGTGCCCCTCCAAATGGATGTGCCAACTCGAATACGAGGAGGTTGCCACACACTCTGGCATCTCACATCGACCTATGTCTTCTTGTTTGAACCTTAGCAAGGTTTCCTCTAAAATTGGTGCATTGTAATCCACATTGGCTTCTTTCCTTCATACTTGGCTTCACAACCCTACCTGCACGAAAGTAACATAAAACCAAACATATTAGTGTAAAATCCTGAGAAAAGTAATGCTCAATATAAGGAATGAATGCTTCGCATTCATATCACACAAGAACTTATCAAACTCCTCCACACTTAAGCTTTTTCTTGTCCTCAAGCAAAAATTAAAACGTTATGTGCATCCATGAATAAAATATTGAAAGTGCTTGGCCTTAGGTTCACCAAAATATACAAAGAGAGCATTCTACAAGTGAGGAAAATTTCAACACTAAATACAAAAAAAATCAGTGCTCTAGCTAAAAACTTGAATCAAAAAGGAAACAAAACCCGAAGACATGTACGTGTGTGAACTCACTCAAGTCAACCCAAAGTATACTCCTCAAAGTTCTAAGTACAAGGGACTTATTTATCTACAAAAGTGACAACACTTTCAAAGATGGTAGTAGCTTCACACATCCTCTAAGGTAGCCCTTTCCAAAGCGGCCGCTAATGTGGCTTTGACACTTTCGAGGTGGTAGCTCTTTCTACCGGAGTGGTAGCTTTCACACATCCTATGAGAGAGCTCTTTCTCTCGTTAGGGCATAGCTAGTATCTGACTTATGAGAGTAGCTTCATACTACATAGGTGGTAGCTCTTTCCACCCAACAAGCACAAATAAACAATAAAACTATTTTGTTTCTTTTTTTTTTCTTTTTTTTTTTGAATTTAAAATAAGAAGTAACTATAACTAGACCCTTTAACATCTAACTTGAGTTTCCAAAAGAGTTTAAAGAATGAGTAGTGCACTAAGTGTAAATCGGGCAAAAATTCCTAGAAATTCAAGCAAGAACTAGAGCATGAAAACATTCAATGTTAGAAATTCTCCTAAACTCAAGAATACAATCCTTGCAACTAAGGTGAACCACCATTGGCTATGTGAGCATATAACAATCAATAACAATAGAAAAGATGTGTGCACTATGAAACTCCCCCCACACATAAGTTGTACATTGTCCCCAATGTACACATGCAAGGTCACTCAAAATATATTTCATTCAAAACCAAATGTGGGAGAAGCAATCAAAACAATACTCCCCTGACTCCTAGTGTTGCGTTTGATAAAGCTAATCCCGTGGGAGTAGTATTCTGATGGGTTATGAAGCTCACACGGCCAAGTGCCACAGCACCTTGCCCGTGCCCATGACTAAGTCTCAATTCCCAAGAAGACAAGACCATCTGCACTCATACACGAGGGGATTCAGTAAAGCTCAATAAAAACAAACATATCTCGAGTGTATATAAAAGATAGAAAATGAATACAACTTAAGATGCAAAATGAAAATAAACTCAGAAGGAGAATCCTTTCTGAGTGAACAAGTCTAAAATAAAAATGCAACATAAAGAAAATGCAGGAAAAAACAAAGTCAAATGTCAGTATCGTGCTCAAGCTACGGTGCTGCTGCTGCTACTGGTGAAGATGCACATGATGGGTCCACCGGTGCTGGGGTAGGGGATGAGGGTGCCGGAGGAACTGATGGGGTCTGAGGAGTCCTTGGCCGTAAGACAAATGATGAGGCGACGTTGCGCTCTAAGATCTGCTGTAATATGTTGAAACTTGCCATGAACTCTGTGTACTGAGTGACCTACGTATCCCTAATCTCTGCAATCTTGGCTCGAGCCTCAGCTACCTCAGTCCGTATCACCCCCAAAGCGCTCTCAAGCCTCTCAAAGCGATCATAAGCTCGAGATGGTTAAAATATACACACGGGGGATGGCTCCTCTGCTACTGGAGGTACCTCGGTCTCCATCGGGGCTGGCTGAGGCTCGGGAGCGGGTTGAGATGCCACGGCTTCATCACCCTCATCCTCGGCTATCTCTGGAGCTGGTAGCACTAACGCTAAAACCCCTGTCCTAACCCTGCGGACCATGCCCATCAACCTCATCATCTCTAGGCTCAGGGGAGCAGGTATACTCATCTTCTCGGACCCGCGAATCAAATCCAAGAGACCCATGCCTAGCACTAATCTCGTAATATAGGGTCCCGAGAAGATCGCTCCCAGTCTAGCATAGTGCCCCTGATGTCTGATGTACTCTGCCATGATGTGCCCTAAGTGAATCGCTACGCGTTGTACCATCGAGTACAGATACAATAATTCCTGTCGGCTCAAAACACCAATGCTATCACGACGGCCATGCACCGACCTACTATGATGGCATGTAAATATCTGTAAACAGGTAGGGAAAGGCACGTGGCCTTGGACACCCCCGGCTCGTACTGACCCTGACCACATAGCACTCTGTAAGCTCTTTGCGGGATCAACGTGCCAAGATAATCAGTCGGTAACTGAGCTTACTCCTCTGTATCTGTGAATGCCTCCTCATACAAGCCAAGTCGTACCGAAAACTGAGTGACGCTCAAGGTATGGTGGTGTCCAAATACTCTGAACTGAATGGTATCCAAACTGTCGAAGCTTGTGTAAGATCTGTCAAATTCGAATGATGATAATACCTCCAGTGCAAACTCTCGGATGGCGGGTTCTCTAATCTTCAATAACTGCCGCCAACCACCTGCTGAAACGAGATCCTCTACCTCATCAGCGAACTCATCTCCCTGCTGTAGATCTCACAATATAGTCGTGTCCAGGAATCGAGTTTGTCCAAAGCGAAGTCTCGATAGGCGCTCATAGCGAACCTAATGTTCTGGAATCACAAACCTCATGCCCTCAGGCTCAGGGGATGACTCACGCGGCCTCTTATCAACTTGCTTCTTCGATCAAGGTGCCATAATCTACAAAATTTGAAAAAAATCGATCAAACAAGTTGACAAAATAATACTGCAGAAATACACACGGTCGTGTGGAATTTCTGCACGCCCGTGTGGATCCACGGGGCGTGAAAACCGCACGGTCGCATTCCAAAAATTCAGTAATACAACTTAAAAATATTTCTAACTTCGTTCTAAGCATCAATCATCCTTCTAATTGAAGAAACAAAGCATTATTAACCAGATTAATTGATGGAAACCATGAATTGGCAAAGAAAACGAGGAATAGAGCTTACCGACGAGATGAGATGAGAAAATGGCTAACCGGCCGGAAAACCTTACAAAAATCCTATCACTGTAGTGCTATGAAATCGGATAATGATGTGAGAGTGTTTTCAGATGAATAGAGGTCATGAAGGGGGGAGAGAAACTAATCTTCTTTAAAAAGGACTCGCGACCCTTGATGTTCTGTGTATCCGCATGGGCGTGCGGTAATAACCCATGCCCGTGCGCTTCATTACAAAAGAGCCACAGGGGCGCATGCACACCCCTGTGCACTCTCGGGAAAACACTCCTTCGACATTGACTCTATCGGACGGGCATGTTGAAAATACCCACGCCCATGCGTCCGACACACAGGGGAAGCCGCACGCCCCTGTGGCTTCTCTAGACATCCGAGAAAAATACCAAGTGTTATACACGCCCGTGCGGAAATTTCACACGGGCGTGGACATTCACATGCCCAATCCACAGGGGCAGCTGCACGCCCCTGTGTTTTCTCGGGATGGAGAGAACTCCTCTGTAGAGTTTCACACGGGCGTGTGGAAATTACCCACGCCCGTGCATGGTTCACAAGGTCACCCACAAGGGCGAGTCCATGCCCCTGTGTGCTCTCGGGAAAATCCGCCCAACTCTGCAGGAATTCACACGCCGTTGTGGGAATTACCCACGTCCGTGCAACGGTCGCATGGTCATTCACAGGGGTAGCCGCACGCCCCTGTGCCTTCTCTAGATGAGCTCGCAGTGCAACTCCACGGGCGTGCGGTAATTCCACACGCCCGTGTGTTTTCTCTGGATGACTTAGAAAAATCTGCAGGCTCTGGAGAAGATTTCTGAACATGTTTACACACTCAGAGCCTGCTCTATTATGCAATTTTTTTACCAGTGAAAAACATGAAATAGAGCTCAAACGACCAAACTTCGCCAATTCCACATGAAAACACACGATTAAAATTCAAAGTTCACAAGCATCTAAGAAATTAAGACACCAACACTAAACAAATTATTCATGCAAACAAACTAAACTAAAAGCTAAGAAAACAGTAAACACTTGGGTTGCCGCCCAAGAAGCGCTTGTTTAACGTCACTAAGCTTGACGTACCTTGTCTTACATCACGGGGTTCATGAATGAAAGCTGCCCTCTTACCCATGACTTGAAAGCATGATGTACAAAGTCTCTTGAGAGTAGAGGGTGTATTATCGGGCTTCGGACCACCTAACAATGATACGTCCAACTTCTTTAGTTCACATACTTCTCCAACAACCTTGGATTGTTTTCGGTGGCATCTCCTAGCCCTCTTCATTTTCCAGAGCACCTTCTTCAAGATCCCCAGGGTAGATGGTACTTCTTCCATCGATCCAAGCATCATTACATCTTCATGTCCCTCCTCTTGGTCGAACAAACCTTCATACGGATCTGGATTGAACATCTCCTGTATGTATTCATCAACAATCTCATCAGTAGTGTCTAGAATATATAAAGTATCATCGAAATCGAGAGAATGCCGCATGGCCTCAACAAGGCGGTATGTGAGCTTGTCATCTCCAACTCTCAAGGCGAGCTCTACGCTGTCCATGTCAATCAATGCTTTGGAAGTCCGCAAGAACGGTCTCCCAAGTATCAAAGGTACATCCGCATCCTCATCGACATCTAGCACTACAAAGTCAACCGGAAAAATGTACTTGTCCACCTTGACAAGCATATCTTCAATGATGCCTCTCGGATGTCGCACTGTTCGGTCCGCTAGTTGTAAAGTCATCCGAGTAGGCCTAGGCTCACCCAAGAATAGCTTTTGAAAGAAATTATATGGCATGACATTGATACTAGCCCCTGAGTTCGCCAATGCCATTTCCTCACCAAGATTGCCAATATTACACGGAATGATTAAGCTTCTCGGGTCTTTCTTCTTGTTCAGCATGTTCTTTTTCAATACCGCCGAGCAGGAAGCATCTTGAATCACTGAAGCACTTTCCTTCAACTTCCTCTTGTTAGTCAACAAGTCTTTCAAGAACTTTGCATACTTAGGCATTTGGGCCAATGCCTCAACAAAAGGAATATTGATATGGAGTTGCTTGAACAAACTCAGGAACTTCTTGTACTGTTCATCCCCTTGGTCATTTTTCAATCTAGAGGGATAAGGGATTCTTGCCTTGAAAGGTGGGGATGCCACCTCTTTATCTTTGCTTGTCCCCTCTTCCAGCTCTATAACCTCGGGTGCGTGTTCTTTTGGCTTCTCACTCGGAAGCCTACCTTCAACCTCACGACCACTTCTCAAAGTGATCATCTTCACATGCTCTCTAGGGTTGGTCTCTGTATTGCTTGGTAAGCTTCCATGTGGCCTTTCGAAGAGAGACTTCGCAATTTGCCCCACTTGATTTTCAAGATTATGCAAAGAGACGGTGTGGTTGCGAAGTGTAGACTCAACTGATTCAAACCTTGTATTTGCAGATTGTATGAATCTAGTGAAGTGCTTCTCTAGGTCACTCATTCGGGTTTCCAAACCTGAGACTCTGTTTTCCACTTGAGGGGATTGTTGTTGTTGTTGTTGGAAACCTGGTGGCCCAATGGCCTTTTGTGGACCCTGGTTAATCCATGAAAAATTGGGATGATTTTTCCAACCCGGATTATAGGTATTGCTATATGGATTTCCTTGAGGTCTCATGCCATTACCTACAAAATCAACATTCTCCACTGAAGAAATATCACCAATAGAGATTGGGCAATCGGAGGGAGCATGTCCTCTACCACACCCGGTGCAATTAGTCACGGCCGCCACTCTGTTTGAAGTTAGAAGATCTAACTTCTTACTCAAATTTTCCACTTGGGCTACAAATGAAGTTACCGCATCTATTTCATGAAGATCGGCCACCTTTTTCTTCTCCATAGCATTCCATTGGTAGTTGTTTAACCCCATTTCTTCAATCAACTAACGAGCCTCATCGGGGATCTTGCTACTTAAGGTACCTCCTGATGCCGCATCCAAGATTTGCCTTGTACTCAGGTTCAAACCATTGTAAAAGGTTTGAACAATCATCCACTCTGGGAATCCGTGTTGCGGGCACTTCCTTAGGAGCTTCTTGAACCTTTCCCAAGTCTTAAATAGAGACCCCAATTCCAACTGAACAAAAGATGAGATCTCGTTCCTAAGCTTTGCTGATTTTCCGGGAGGGAAATAACGGGTTAGAAAAGCTTCCACCATCTCCTCCCACGTGGTAATTGATGCTTTAGGTAATGAGTGTAGCCACTGCTTCACTCTCCCCTTTAGGGAAAATGGGAAGACTCTCAATTTGATGGCATCATCCGTCACCCCATTTATATTCAGCATATCACACACCTCAAGAAAGCTCTCTATGTGACTGCTTGAATCCTCATCGGCCAAACCGTTAAACTGTGCGGATTGCTGCAAAATGTGGATGAATGCTGGCTTCAGCTCAAAGTTTTGAGCTGTAATTGGGGGATGCACAATACTCGATTGTGTTCCCAACACTGAAGTTCTGGCATAATCGGATAATGTTTGCTGTCACTCATTCTGCTCTGCCATGTTTTCAGATTCTTCTGCTTCCAAATCAGCTGGATTAGACTGTTCTTGCACAGGCTGTTTCCCTTTTCTTCTAAGTGTACGTTCAAGCTCAGGATCCCCTTCGATCAATATTGAGGGATTCCCTCGGGTCATAACCTGTAGCTGCAACTAAAAAGAAAGAAAAAGAAATCAGAACGATGATAGAATAAGAAGATATGAAATAAAATATATGGTGAAATAGCTAAGAAAACAAAGTGCAAATTATCTCTAAATGCCTACTCCCCGGCAACGGCGCCAAAAACTTGACAAGGTCCCCTTGTGTATATCCCGCAAGTGCACGGGTTTGTCGAAGTAATAATCCCGGGTGAGCGGGTATCGAATCCACAGGGAATAGGGCATAAAAATACTTAATTCGATTCTTAGCTATGTGAAATATCAATGATAATGAGTGTGACAATGATTCAATTCTCAATAGTAAAAGCAACAAGTAAGAGAGCAAAAGTAAAGAAGGGGGTAAGGCAATCGATAAAGATGGGGTACCCCGATAATGCTCCGCCTAGGATAATTGTTTCAAGTGCAAGAACCCTCTATTATGCTTCCTAATCAATGCAATGGTGAGTCGTGGAAATCCTTAATTACATAGTCCCAAATCTAAGGTCAACTATGCCTAACTATATACATGTCCTGGAGGAGAAATCGAACAATCTCAACACCTCACACTCGCATAGATTTGCAATGAGCTCTAGGGATTCCAAGTGATAAATCTCTTCCTTATTATAGACCTAACCCTTTGGTCCAGGTGGAAGGTCCCTAACCACAATTGACCCCTAGATACTAAGATCACCTTAACGCTTCACTCCGTTGCATGCACAACTAAGCCCCAGCGGAAGTTCATCCCATTGCGTATATCCTGCAAGTGCACGGGTTTGTAGAAGTAATAATCCCGGGTGAGCGGGTATCGAATCCACAAGGAGTAGGGAGTAAAGCCACTTAATTCGATTCTTAGCTATGTGGAATATCAACAATGATAAGTGTGATAATGATTCAATTCTCAACAATGAAAAGCAACAAGTAAGAGAGCAAAAGTAAGGAGGAGGTAAAGCAATCGATAAAGATGGGGTACTCGGATGATGCTTCACCTAGGATAATCGCTTCAAGTGCAAGAACTCTCTATTATGCTTCCTAATCAATGCAATGGTGAGTCATGGAAATCCTTACATACATAGTACCAAATCTAAGGTAAACTATGCCTAACTCTATTCATGTCCCGGAGGAGAGATTAAATAACCTCTCAACCTCGCACTCGAATAAAGTTGCAATGAGCGCTAGGGATTCCACGTGATAAATCTCTTCCTAATTATTGACCTAACCCTTTGGTCTAGGCAGAAGGTCCCTAACCACAATTAAGCCCTAGATACTAAGATCCCCTCAACGCTTCACTCCGTTACACGCGCAACTAAGCCCCAGCGGAGATTCATCCCTTAGACCATTCACTCTATTATGGCCACAAAGAACTCGAGGAACGGAGGTAGAATCTATCACGTCAGAGGGAAAAGGGGATGCTCCTGTACCTCTCGACTCACCCTCTCAACCCTTTCCAACCTAGCTTTGTCTAACGCTCATGGTGTGTCACTCACTCACAAGGTTACCAACAAGAACTCTCAACCCTAGTGTCACTCTAGGGGAAATGTTCATACAATCAAGCATTCAAGGTTGGAACTTACAATAAACATCAATTTATTGAAAGCATAATAAAGAAGTTCAATGAACGAATACATCCTAGGATACACAATCACCCAAGTACCCACTATGGGTTTAGCTCTCCATGGAGCTAAGTACAATCAAAGAAATTGAATGTAAAAGCAATGAATCCATAAAGAAACCCCTTGATGGTTGTGTCGATGGTCTTGTGGAGAGTCATCTACTCATCGCAAGGGATCCTTTGTCCGGCCTAGGATACACCTCGCCGGATCGATGCCGACGAAAGCTCTCCCAATAACATTCTTCCAAATGACGCACGATGTCAGAGCCGTAGAACCTCTCCAAAACCCTAGCCAATACTCCTCAAAACCATAGCTGAAGCCCTTTCTCAAGTTGGGGAAACGATGGAGAAAAGAATCAAAAAATCAGGGCTGAATCAGCTTTAAATAGGACTGGAATCGGGCGACTCCACGGGCGTGGACGGTACACGCGCCCGTGCGGAATTTCCACACAGCCATGGATAATTTCCACACGCCGTGTGGATTCTCTGTTTCTTTGATTTCTCGGCCGGCTGTGAACAGTGCTGCTTCAATGCATGCTACAGTGTTGCTACAATGCTCTGCTACAGTCTTCGACCTGAATAACTGCCTAATTCCATATTTTCATCGAGATAACGCAAACGGGCACACGTTTATGTCGTGAATCACTTGCATTTTCAATGATATACATGTTGGTGGAGCTCTCGTTCTTATGTGCATAAATCGGAATGCTCGAGTGTGACTGCCTTTGTGCCCTTCCAAATGGATTTGCTCACTCGAATGCGAGGAGGTTGGCACACACTCTAGCATCTCACACCTGACCTATGTCTTTGCATTTGAACCTTAGCAAGATTTGATCCAAAATAGGTGCATTATGATCCACAATGGCCTATTTCCTTCATACTCAGCCTCACAACCCTACCTGCATAAAAGTAACATAATGACAAGTTCCCCTTGCGTATATCCCGCAAGTGCACGGGTTTGTCGAAGTAATAATCCCGGGTGAGCGGGTATCGAATCCACAGGGAGTAGGGAGTAAAGACACTTAATTCGATTCTTAGCTATGTGGAATATCAACAATGATAAGTGTGACAATGATTCAATTCTCAACAATTAAAAGCAACAAGTAAGAGAGCAAAAGTAAGGAGGAGGTAAGGCAATCGATAAAGATGGGGTACTCGGATGATGCTTCACCTAGGATAATTGCTTCAAGTGCAAGAACTCTCTATTATGCTTTCTAATCAATGCAATGGTGAGTCGTGGAAATCCTTACATACATAGTCCCAAATCTAAGGTCAACTATGCCTAACTCTATTCATGTCCCGGAGGAGAGATTAAATAACCTCTCAACCTCGCACTCGAATAAAGTTACAATGAGCTCTAGGGATTCCAGGTGATAAATCTTTTCCTAATTATAGACCTAACCTTTTGGTCCAGGCCGAAGGTCCCTAACCACAATTAAGCCCTAGATACTAAGATCCCCTCACCGCTTCACTCCGTTGCATGCGCAACTAAGCCACAGCGGAGATTCATCCCTTAGACCATTCACTCTATTATGGCCGCAAAGAACTCGAGGAACGGAGGTAGAATCTATCACGTCGAAGGAGAAAGGGGACGCTCCTGTACCTCTCGACTCACCCTCTCAACCCTCTCCAACCTAGCTTTGTCTAACACTCGTGGTGCGTCACTCACTCACAAGGTTACCAACAAGAACTCTCAACCCTAGTGTCACTCTAGGGAAAATGTTCATACAATCAAGCATTCAAGGTTGGAACTCACAATAAACATCAATTTATTGAAAGCATAATAAAGAAGTTTAAAGAAACGAATACATCCTAGGGTTCACATTCACCCAAGTACCCACTATGGGTTTAGCTCTCCATGGAGCTAAGTACAATCAAAGAAATTGAATGTAAAGAAATGAATCCATAAAGAAACCCCCTCGATAGTCATGTCGATGGTCTTGCGGAGAGTCCTCTACTCGTCATCCAAGGATTCCCTCGTCCGGTATAGGATACGCCTCGAAGGAAGCTCCCCTACCAACCTTCTTCCTCAGGAATGACGATGTCGGAGTCGTAGAACCTCTCCAAAACCTTGGCCAATACACCTCAAAACCCTAGCCGAAGCCCTCTCTCAAGTTGGGGAAAAGATGGAGAAAAGAATACCAAAATCAGGCAACTCAACGGGCGTGGACGCTACACGCGCCCGTGCGGAATTTCCACAAGGGCGTGGATAATTTCCACACGCTCGTGTGGATTCTCTGTTTCTCTGATTTCTCGGTCGGCTGTAAACAGTGCTGCTACAATGTCACTACAGTTCTCGGCTACAGTTTTCGACCTGAATAACTTCCCAATTCCATACTTTCATCGGAGTAACGCAAATGGGCACACGTTCCCATCGTGAATCACTTGCTTCTTCAATGATATATATGTTGGTGGAGCTCTTGTTCTTATATGCATAAGACAGAATGCTCGAGTGTGACTGCCTTTGTGCCCTTCCAAATGGATATGCTCACTCGAATGCGAGGAGGTTGGCACACACTCTAGCATCTCACACCTGTCCTATGTCTTCGCATTTGAACCTTAGCAAAGATCTCCTCCAAAACAGGTGCATTATGATCCACATTGCCCTATTTCCTTCATACTCAGCCTCACAACCATACCTGCATAAAAGTAACATAAAAACACACATATTAATGTAAAAACCTGAGAAAAGTAATGCTCAACAAAAGGAAAGAATGCCTCACATTCATATCACGCAAGCACTTATCAAACTCCCCTACACTTAAGCTTTTGCTTGTCCTCAAGCAAACATTAAAACATTCTGTGCATCAATGAAGAAAATATTGAAAGTGCTTGGCCTTATGATCATCGAGGTATACAAAGAAAGTATTCTACAAGTAAGGAAAATTTCAACACTAAATACGAAAAATCAATGCTCTATCTAAAAACTTGAATAAAAAAGGACAACAAACCCGAATTTCATGTAAGTGTGTGAACTCACTCAAAATAACCCAAGTTATACTCCTCAAAGTTCTAAGTACAAGGGACTTATTTATCTACAAAAGTGATAAAAATTTTAAAAGATGGTAGTAGCTTCACACATCCTCTAAGGTAGCCCTTTCCAAAGCGGCCGCTAAGGTAGCTTTCACACTTTCGAGGTGGTAGCTCTTTCTACCCGAGTGGTAGCTTTCACTCATCCTATGAGATAGCTCTTTCTCTCATTAGGGCGTAACTAGTATACGACTTGTGAGAGTAGCTTCATACTTCATAGGTGGTAGCTCTTTCCAGCCAACAAACACAAATAAACAATAAAACTATTTTTTTTTTCTTTTTTTCTTTTCAAAATTTAGCAAAACAAGTAAACCTAACTACTCACTTTAACATCAATTTTAAATCGGGCAAAAATTGTGTAGTGCACTAAGGGTGTGTTTGGTTGGGAGTAACTGTAAATACATTGGATTTTGATTTACAATGTAACTGAAAATTCATGGATTTGAAAATACAGTAATGCAAAATCTGGTGTTTGGTTGGATGTAACTGAAAATACTGTATTACAGAATTTTGTGTTTGTTTAGAAGGATTTGTAAATCTGTATTATGAAATCTGGTGTTTGGTTTGATGTATTAAGAGATGTGGGCACCCATGGTGAGATTACCCCCAAACTCTCAAACTCACAATATTGTGTTTGTTTTTATTTTTAATGTCAATGTTGATTATTTTCTTGATTGTAATTATTATATTAATTAACATAAGTATTAAATTTTTAATTAAATTATTTTCTAAATTAATGATATTTTTTTATGTAGAATATATTTTCAAAGATGACTTCTCCAATAATATTTTACTTGTTTTCTTAAATTTTAATTAAATAATTCCGAGTTAAATAAAATTTAATTATGCATGTCAAATAAATTTTCAATAAAAACCTAATTAAATGAGTTATTACTCAAAATTTAATTAAATAAATAACTACATTTCATAATATCTCATTTAATATTTTTGAATAATAATATTGCTACAAATTAGCTTCTAGTACCCCATATATCATACACCTATGAAGAAAAAAAATACGGCGAGGTAATGTATACAACAACATCAATTCATAGAAAAATTTTGATACAACATTCATTCACTCCCAAAAACATTCAAAGAGGAAAACTACATTCAACATGTCCCCGGATCAAGACAATAAAGACAATAACAAATGAGACAATTACAAACATAAGATGTTCAACATGCATAATACAAATAAAAAACAAAGTAAATATCACAGCGATACATAATCATAAGATAATCTAACAAATATAGACCATTCCAACATTATAAGACATCAAGCGATACAAAAAGTAATGCATAAAAAAATTAGCTTTTAAGTTTTTGCTAATTTTGCCCTCAATACCCTCCTCTTTGGTTAGCCATTGTTTCAAAAAACTCCTCTGCCCAATACATTCTAAGTTCTTCATCCTTCGCTAAGAAAGATATAGCCCTCATTTCATCCGCCATCAACCAATCGTAGGCCCTATTGATCTCACGACCAGAATATCCATGTGTTTTTAATTTCATGCACTCATTCATAAGGTCTTTGGCAAAGGACAAAGTACGAGTTGAATTCATATTCCCTAGTGCCTCCTTAAATGTGTTGTTCATTTCTTGTATTGCTTCAACTTCGGAAACTAATTTTCTTTTTCCTTTTCCTCTTCTTGTTTGAGTGGACGTTGCTCCCCGTGGTTCTGAGCTTTCTGAATGCGTGTGGATAGGTGTTGACATATTTGCATGATAGTTTGTCTCCTCAAAAGACATATCTTCAAGACCACCAATTTGAGTCGATTGGCGGAAGTTTTCATTATCATACATGTCCATGCCAATTTCATCCCCAAAGTGAACAGCCCGATGTCCACTAGCCTGGTCATTACCACAAATAGTCTCCAACAAATCATGATCTTCAATTGGTTTGTTTAGAAATGGTTCATCTTGTGGATGAATCTAGTACACAAGAACAAATTAGTACAAATTAGTAAAGGATTTACACATAAATAAAAATTAAGAGAAATCATAAATAAGAATGCTTCCAAGTAAATGAGTACCTTGATATAGTTCTTATACTCTGACTCACCCATGATTATCATTTTTAGTCCATCATCCCAACCCATCCCACTTAATTCTTTCAATTTTTTAATTCTTGCCCATCGTTTTTTAATTGTTCTTAGGTGGTTGGACACATTTGATTCAGTAACTATGATGCCGAATTCTTCTTTTATTGCCTTAATTGCGGCATGGAATGCTTGGGGTTTGAAACCTTTATCAACTTTAAAGCCTTGTTCCACTTGGGAAGCCATGAACCGTATGAAGAAGCGGCTTTCAGTAGATGTCCACCTTTTGTTTCCACTAGTTCTTTTGTTAGGGCTTCTTACTGTTGATGTTTGGCTATCCTCTGATGCTCTCATGCTATCCATTCTACAATTGCCAAAAACATAAGCATTGTTTCTTAAAAAAGAACAATTGAAGTTTAGTCAAATCAACTAGTTAATGTCATAAATTTCATAATGAACATGCTAAAAGAAGATAACAAAAAAAATAATAGTACAATTCATGGTGAACATGCTCTTAACTAGTTAATGTCATAAATTTCATAATCAACCAACTTTTGTAACAATGGCTTGTCTCAATATATAAGCTACCATAACATTGAATTACCAATAGCATTGAATTAGAGAACACATTGAATCCCATCAATTACCATAAGCATTGTCTTCCAAAATGACCCACAAACAAATAACAGTACAATTCATGGTCTATAACTATATTTATTTTGGTTACATAAAAGCAAACTATTAACTACTACTTATTTGCCCACATATTGCATGCAATTGTTTCTCTGTGTGCCACCCATTCTTGGGCCTCTTCTCTTTGCTCCCTTGTGTTACTTTGTGAGGGTGGCCGATGTGGAGTCCACTCTTCCTCAGATGGTATAAACACATCTTCACCCCCACTTAAGATGTAATTATGTAGAATACATGTAGCCAAGACTAGTTCAGCCTGAGTCTTGAATGGAAAAAATGGTCTAGATGTGAGAATCTTAAAACGGCCCTTAAGAGAACCAAATGCACGTTCAATTGTCGTACGAGCCGATGAATGGCGAAGGTTATAGAGTTCTTTATGGTTTGCCGGTGTTCGTGAGCCAAACTCTTTGAGATGGTACCTAACACCCCTGTAAGGAGATAAAAATCCTGGTCTTGTAGCGTACCCCGCATCAACCAAGTAATATTTTCCTAATAAAAATCAATTAATAGATTATTATCGTATGTTAACCTATAGTAAACTACACAAAATAGATACCTTCGGGAAGTGACAGGCCATTCGGCCTCTCGAGTGCATCACGTAAGACTAGAGCATCGTGTGCTGAACCTTCCCATCCAGCAAGGACATAGGTAAAACGTAAATTAAAGTCCACAGCAGCAAGCACATTTTGTGTAGGATATGGTTTTCGTCCACGAAATGCTGCAACTTCAGATGCTGGAAGAGAAGCATGGATATGGGTCCCATCTAGCGCCCCAATACAATCCTACCATTATTAAAGTATAACCAACAGTTATTTATTTGCTAGTAAATTCAAGATATAATTTAAAAATGTATGTCTACCTTGAAATAAGGGTATAATGTAGACCTCGATGCTATGTATGTTGGCTTTTGTGTACTAGGTGGGTGGACATACTCGTCACGTAATTGTCCAATTGCGTAAAGCACATGATTGAAGTATCTGCTAATAGTCTCGCCAGACCTAAGAAAATTGTGGGCAATGACCCGATTGCGTTGGTTATGTCCAATAGTATGTAAGAACATCAACAGTTGCTCTTCGATGGTGATGTGCAACGTATCTCTCATAAGACCTTTTCGTCGCATTATAGAACAAAGATTAAAGAAGGTGGATTTGTTCATACGGACCATGTTGATACTAGTAGTATCATTGCCATCCACTAGCCTGGACAAATATTGCTCTCTAATTACTAACCGATTTCTTGATGGTTCTCTACAAACTCTACGTCTTTTGCTACGCAAAGCCAATGTGACGGCATAAGCCGCAGCTAAAAATATTTGCATAACATATAAGTGATCCTTTTTGACATTCGTAGCCATCTACAATTTTTAAAAATATAAAGATTTAAAACAAAAATAAATTAGGATCCATAAGAGCACAAAATAATGCAAAAAAATATTGTGAAAGATCACAAAAATAATTAAATAAATTAATATGTTTTCGGATTATAAATCACACAAGTGGACAATGCATATATTATAAATCGCACAAGTGGACATTGCATCATTTATGCATATATTTTAGGATGTCTAGTTTTATTATTTTAAATGTTTGTATATATGTGTAATATTGTTTATTTAAGTGAGATTGTGGTAAATTATATAATAAATTTAAAAATTTAAAGGTTTATTAATATTTTTCTTGTCAAGAGGGTTGTGAAACTAATTAAAATGAAGACAAATTAATAGGTAATTCTTGCCAAACAAAGTGAAATTTGCGTGTCATGCCTTTTTGATCTCAAAAGACAATGAAAGCTCCACCTAATTTAAAAAAAATAAAAAATGTTTTTGAAACCAGCCTCATGACCTTGAACTATAATTACATCAACACCAACATTCTTAGCACCCAATTAACATTACTCATTCTAACATGACCTTAATTGTCTTATTTGACTGACTTTTTAGGTTCATGTGCTATTTGATTCTAGTATTAAGAAAATTTAAATTCTTCCTGGAACATCACCTTGATAACCAAGAGTTACTCGTATCCAAATCCTAATAAGTATTCAGTGACTACAAGAATTTAAATATAGAACAGCAATCAAAAGTTATGATCATAACATATCCCGAAACATGACATATATCTTCTCTAGATTCTAGGTGCACAATGTGGTCTGAGTTCAATTCAATAACCATCCTAGTTGCTTTTTAGCATGCACTGCTGATTAGCATGCAGTTTCTTTGAATATGATAATTGTGAAAGGGCCAGATCCCTTCATGAATCAATCAATAGAAATTTGGAAATGGAAAATGGTATGAGATACTTCAGGGTGCTAGACATGATGCAGCCATGCAATAGCATACACTATACTCACAAATTAATACATCCTTCAAAAAGAATAATGTGTTCTGCAGATGTTATGTCTCGAGTTTTGTCACATCACAAACTACAAATAGTTTGTTCTGATCATGGTTTACATAATTTTGGTTTTGTGGCTCAATGCAAATTTAATGCAAGCCTATGTTGGTTTAGTTATCTTCAGAGTAAGTCATGAATTTCTGATATTGAAAATGCTATAAATTACCACAGAGAATGTAAACAAGACATCTTGCTAAATTCATATACTAATATAACAGGGAGCAATCTAGCCATGATCAATCAATAAGTAGAAATTCCGAAATTGTAAATGCTATCAGATATTTTAGAGTGCTGGACAAGATGCAGCAATACAATTGCTTTCTACATCTATGCTCACTAACTAAGTGCATCCTTCAAAAACAAAAATTATGATATTGAAAATGTTGCAAATTAGTTCAGAGAATGCAAAACAAGATGCGGCACATCACAGAAACTGATATGAGATGTAGCAATCTATGTTTACTAAACAAGTGCATGGTTTCAGTCGTGGATAAAGAATTTGTGAAATTGAAAATGCTATAAATTACTTAAAAGGCATGCAAGACAAGATGCGGCAATGCACTTGAGTGCAGATATAACAGGGAACAATCTCTATAGTCAATAAATAAGTGCATACTTGCTTTCAGATGGTCAAAAAGTAAGGAAATTCTGATATTGATAATGTCAACAAATTACTTCAGAGACTCCAAAAGAAGCAATGGTACACTACTGATTGTTTGATGAATGATCAAGGTGAATCTTTGACCAATATGTGGTACAAATTTACAATTGTATATGCAGTGGCTAACATTAACAATGCTCTTTCAATTGGAAAAGTTAGCAGAACAAAATTTTCCAATCCTAATACAACCACTATTAATATATATATACATGCAAATATAACCTGCAGTATAAGTACATCTTCAAATTCATTCATCTTTTTGGATCATATATATATATATATATATGTACATGTACATATAACCTTCAATCAACTTTAATAAGGTCTTGTATTCATACCAGGCATTCCATAATAAAATGGTTGCATATTAAATCAAAAAACAAATAATAAAACAACACATACAACATGATTTTCAAAGAAATATATATATATATATATAAAAACAGATTTTTGGAGGAAAATATACTAATAAGCAAGAAAAAGGCTAGATCTACAAAGATTTAAGTGTGGATATCTAAAAAAAATCAGAAAAATTAGTTACCTTAAGCTAGAAAACAACAAATATGAAGGAAGCTTCAAAGTTTATTGAAGATCTATCTCACTGCTGAAGATCTGCAAGGAATAATGCATAAAATCCAAGGAAAATATAGTTAGATCTAGAAACATGAGAGTTATAAGAACATGTAAATCTAAGGAAAATCATGAGAAAATTAGATCCAATTGGTAGAACTTAACAGAGGGTGATGAAGATGATTTCATGCAAAGGTTTTGATATGATCAAAAGATGAGATGATCTCTTGCAATCGGAGGTTGTTGATGATGCTCGATCTTGTGCAATATCATCAACCGGAGGACGGCGTGAACAGAGCACTCAAAGAACTCTTGGAGGAGATGAGATGATGCTATTGTGTGGGAGAATCACAAGCCTTTGCCTGTGTGAGAGGAGGATAGCCTTGGAGGAGCTCTTGCCGGTGTGAGACCTTGGAGAAACTCTTGCTGTGTGAGCGGAGGATGACAGCACTCATATGAAACCCCTCTTCTTTTCCTTCTTTGATTTCCTTTTCCCTGAATTTGGTTTTACGCCCGGTTTGGGCGTAAAACGAAATACTCCCAAAAAGGTACTGTAGTGTAAAACCAAATACACTAGGATTTACAGATTCACCTAAACAAACAAAGGATTTCATAAAGTGGAGTATTTGGTTTTACATGTAAAACCAAATACTCCCAACCAAACACACTCTAATTGTAAATCGGGCAAAAATTCCTAAAAATTCACACAAGAACTAGAGCATGAAAACATTCAATTTTAACAATTCTCCTAGACTTAAGAATGCAATCATTGCAGCTAAGGTGAACCGCCATTGGCTAAGTGAGCATATATCAATCAAGAACAATATAAAAGATGTGCGCATTATGAAACTCCCCCCCACACTTAAGTTGTACATTGTCCTCAATGTACTCATGCAAGCTCACTCAAAATATATCATTCAAAAATAGATGTGGGAGAAGCAATCAAAACAATACTCCCCTGACACCTAGTGTTGCGTTTGATGAAGCTAATTCGTTGGGAGTAGTGTTTCAATGAGTTGTGAAGCTCACACGGCCAAGTGCCGAAGCACCTTGGCCGTGTCCAAGACTAAGTCTCAATTCCCAAGATGACAAGACCATCTACACGCATACACGAGGGGGTTCAGTGAAGCTCAAGAAAAACAAAAATAACTCGAGTGTACAAATGATGAAGCAATGAATACAACTCGATAAATGCAACATAACATAAACTCAGAAGGAAAAATCCTTTCTGAGTGAACAAGTCTAAAAACAAGAAAATAGAATAAAGTAAAATGCACGAAAGTAAAACAAAAGTCAAGTGTCAGAGTCGCTCTCGGGCTCCTGTGCTGCTGTTGCTGCTGAAGTGGAAGCATATAGTGGGTCCTCCGGTGCTGGGGTCGAGGATGAAGGTGCTGGAGGAACTGGCGGGGCCTGAAGAGTCCTCGAAACGTGCCATGAACTCTGTATACTAAGTGGCCTACGTAGCCCGAATCTCGGCAATCTCTGCTCGAGCCTCTTTCACCTCTGTCCGTATCACTCCCAAGGCACTCTCGAGTCTCTCAAAATGATCATGAGCACGAGACGGTGGAAATATATGCACGGGTGGTGGTTCCTCTGCTACTGGAGGTATCTCGGTCTCCATCGGAGCTTGTTGGGGCTCGGGAACGGACTGAGATGCCCCAGCTTCATCTTCAAATGGTATGTGTAGCACATAAACACCATTTGAATATTTTCGGACCAACCCCATGAGCCTCATTGTCTCTAACCCAAGTGGAGCTGGTATTATCGCTTTCTCGGTTCCGCTGATTTTCTCTCGCGAACCCATCCCCACAATGAGTCTAGTAATATATGGACCCGAGAAGATGACACCTAATCGAGGATATTGTCCTTGATGCTTCAAATACTCCGCTAAAATGTGTCCCAGATGGACCGGTTCGTTCCGAACCATGGAGTACAAGTACAGAAGCTCTTGCTTGTTGATGACTCCCGTGCTATCACCGCAACCATTCACTGACCTGCTTATGATGGCGTGAAGATATCTGTAACTGGGTCGAGATAAACATGAGGCCTTAGACACTCCTGGTTCATAACGCCCCTTTCCACATAATAATGAATACACCTCAATGGGAGATAAACCCGTCATGTCAACTGGGAGATTCTCATACTCCTTAGTTTCAGTATACTCTTCATCATATAGACCAAGTCTAGTGAAAAACTGTGTGACGCTCATACTGTGATGCTGCCTAAAAGCTCTAAACTGAATCGTGTCGACACTATCAAAATGAGCATAAGAGCAACTGCTTTCTTCGATTTGGTAGCCATACCTGTATGTATTAGAAAAGGAAAATCAATCAGTTCCATTCAAGCGGCAGAAAAATAAGAACACACGGCTGTGCGGAAATTCCGCACGCCCGTGTGCTTCCACGGGGCGTGAAAACCGCACGGTCCTTGTAGCCAATCTCCATGCCACCTCTCTATCTCACTTCTATATCATCTTAAAAACAAATCATAACTAGTTAAGGAAGAAAACGATGTGTTTTGACCATTTCAATCGCAAGTAATCAGTTAGATTCAAACGAAATCAAAAAAGAGAGGAAATCAAGGCTTACCGATGAGCTGCACTTAAACACCCTTACAATCCACACAATGCTCACTCAATCAGCTCGAAGGCGACAGTAGTAGGGGACAAGAATGTCAGAAAAATGGTCTTTGGGCTGCTTAGGTTTATTTGAGGGGAAGGGTGTGACTCTTGCATTGGGAGAGCGAATGGTCCTTTAAATCCTGGAAATCCACAAGGGCGTGCGGGAGTCGTCCACGCCCGTGCGCCCTCAAATGAAGGGTTCACAAGGGTGGACGCACGCCCTATGGCCTTGCTGGATATCTGAGAAAAATGTACACACGCCCGTGCGGCAATTCTGCACGGGCGTGGACTTACACATGCCCAACTCACAGGGGCAACCGCACGCCCCTGTGTCTTCTCGGGATGAAGAGAACTCCTCTGCAGAGCCTCACACAGGCGTGCGGAAATTATCCACGCCCGTGCGCTAGACCCATAGGGGCTGACGCACGCCCCTGTGGCTTCCCTGGACATCCGAGAATAATATCAAGTCCTCCACACGCCCGTGCGGAAATTCCACACGGGCGTGGACATTCACATGGTTGCCCACAGGGGCGAGTCCATGCCCCTGTGTGCTCTAGGGAAAATCCGCCCAACTCTGCAGGAATTCACACGCCCGTGCAGAAATTACCCACGGGCGTGCGACATTTGCATGGTCGTTCACAGGGGCAGCCGCACGCCCCTGTGCCTTCTCTGGACGAGCTCGCAGTATACACCCACGGGCGTGTGGAAATTCCACACGCCCGTGTGTTTACTCTTGATGACTTAGAAAAATCTGCAGGCTCTACAGAACTATTCTGAACATGTTTACACACTCAGAGCCTGCTATATTATGCAAAAATTACCAGATAAAAACACGAAATAGAACTCAAACGACCAAACTTTGCCAACTCTTAACAAAACACACAATGAGTACCTTTTTTTCAAAAAAAATCCGGCAACAAAATCGCAGCAGAAGCACTTAAAAATCGAGACACCAACACTTAACAATTTATTCATGCAAACCAATTAAACTAAGAAGATAGGAAAAAAGTAAACACTTGGGTTGCCTCCCAAGAAGCGCTTGTTTAATGTCACTAAGCTTGACGTACCTTACCTTACCTCATGAGGGTTCATGGAGGAAAAATACTTCTCTATTGTCACTGCAAATTTCTCCGCCATGGTATGGTTTCAACCTATGTCCATTCACCTTGAATGTGCCCTTCTCTGGATGACCAATCTCAATGGCTCCATGAGGTGAAACTTCGGTTACGGTATACGGACCAGACCACCTTGATTTAAGTTTCCCCGGGAATAAACGTAGACGGGACTTGAATAGTAGCACCTGGTCACCGACTTTGAAGTCTTTCGGGGTTTTAATATGCTTGTCATGCCACTTCGAATCCTTTCCTTATATATCCTTGCATTCTCATATGCCTTCAGCCTCCATTCATCTAGCTCATTGAGATGTAATATTCGTTGCTCTCCAGATTTGCGCAAGTCGGAATTCATCACTTTAATTGCCCAATACGCTTTGTGCTCTAATTCCACCGGTAAATGGCAAGATTTTCCATACACTAGATTATAGGGAGTGTTCCCTATTGGTGTTGTGTATGCTATTCTATGAGCCCAAAGCGTGTCGTCCAACCTTTCAGACCAATCTCGTTTACCTTGTTCCACTGCTTTAGTTAAGATTCTCTTGAGCTCTCTGTTTGTAACCTCCACTTGCCCACTCATTTGTGGATGGTAAAGTGTCGCAAGACGATGATGAACCCCATAACGCTTTAACACTTTCGCCAATTGTGTGTTACAAAAATGTGTTCCCCGATCGCTAATGATAATTCTTGGAGTTCCGAAGAGCAAATAACTTCTTAAGAAATTTCACCATAGTTCTTGCATCATTAGTTGGAAATGGTCCCATGAAATCAGAATGTATTGAGGCATCTCATCCCTTCGTGATAAGTTTCCAGCCCTTTGACAACTATCACATCGTAAAATGAATTGATGAACATCTTAGAATAAAGTCGGCTAGTAGAACCCAGCAGCTAGAATTTTCTCTGCAGTTCGACTTGAAGCATAGTGCCCCCCACTGGGCCTGAGTGACAATGCGCAATCATGTTCCACCCTTCCTCCCTAGAAACACACCTTCGCACCGCCTGATCTGCACAAATACGGAACAGGTACGGATCTTCCCAGTAAAAATTCTTAAGGTCACTGAAAAATTTCTTCTTCTGTTGAAAGCTTAAGCCCTGCTTCAATACCTTTCTGGACAGATAGTTTGCAAAATCCGCAAACCATGGGGTATCTTCTGATTCTGATTTCTGTACCGCATACAGATGTTCTTCAGGGAGGAAATCATTAACTTCCTTGCTTGCCAGTTCTTGCCCCTCACAACCCTCTAATCTCGACAAATGATCGGCAACCACATTCTCTGTCCCCTTTTTATCTTTGATTTCCATATCAAATTCTTGCAACAACAATATCCACCGAATCAATCTTGGCTTCGCATCTGCCTTGTTCATGAGATAGCGGAGTGCAGAATGATCTGTGAACAAGATGACATTAGATAGGATGAGATATGGTCTGAATTTATCAAAAGCATACACTACTGCTAATAGTTCCTTTTCAGTAGTGGTGTAATTCTCTTGTGCACTTGTGAGAGTCTTGCTAGCATAATAGATCGGTTGAAATTGCTTATTTCTTCTCTGACCCAAAACCGCTCCCACTGCATAATCACTAGCATCACACATTACTTCGAATGGCTCATCCCACTTTGGTGTTGTTAGGATTGGTGCTTGCACTAACTTCTCTTTCAATACATTGAATGCATTTAGACAGTCATTTCTGAAGTCAAAAGGGGTATCCTTCTCCAGAAGTTTGGTCAATGGTTGGGAGATTTTTGAAAAGTCCTTAATAAATCTTCTATAAAAACCTGCATGAACCAAGAACTGCGGATCCCTTTTACATTCGTAAGTGGTGGAAGCTTGTCAATTATCTCAATCTTCGCCTTATCCACCTCCATACCTGTCTGAGAAATCTTATATCCAAGGACAATGCCTTCTTGTACCATAAAATGACACTTCTCCCAGTTAAGGATGAGATTTGTCTCTTCACATCTCACTAATACTCTTTCCAAATTGTTTAAGCAAGCATCGAAAGAGTCCCCGAACACTGAAAAATCATCCATGAACACTTCCATAATATCTTCGAGAAAGTCATCAAAAATTGCCGTCATGTAGCGCTGAAATGTTGCAAGGGCGTTACACAACCCGAAAGGCAATCTTCTATAAGCAAAGGTTCCATAAGGGCAAGTAAATGTGGTTTTCTCCTGATCTTCTGGGGCTATCAGAATTTGAAAGTATCCTGACATGCCATCAAGGAAACAGTAGAAATGATGCCACGCTAGTCGCTCCAACATTTGGTCAATGAATGGCAAAGGAAAGTGATCTTTCCGAGTGATGTCATTTAGTCTTCTATAATCAATGCAGACTCGGCAACCATAGAATCGTCCCTCGTGGGCATTAACTCATTCTTTTTCATTCCTCACTCATCGTTATTCCTCCTTTTTGGGGATAACTTGGGTCGAACTCACCCACTTGTCAGTCGGATATGGGGTAGATAATTCCTCGCATCCGAAAGTTTTATTACCTCCACTTTAACAACCTCCTTCATATTCGGGTTCAATCTTCGCTGAGGTTGGATCACGAGTTTATAGTCATCCTCCATTAGGATCTTATGAGTGCAGAATGATGGATTTATACCCTTAATGTAGGAGATCTTCCATGCGATGGCTGATTTGTGCTTTTTCAACATGCTAACAAGCTTATCCTTTTGTTCTGCAGATAAGTTCGATGCCACGATTACGGGAGTTTAGAGTCCTCCATTAGGAATGCATATTCCAAATGTTCCGGAAGAGTCTTAAGCTCCGGTTACGGTGGTTCAACAATTGATGGC